>NW_028289427.1:0-52671 GCF_059628265.1 Tinamus guttatus
ATTTTGGTTAAACTGAAACTAAAGGGGGGGGTGGGAGGGGGGGGGCAACCAAAGTGGGTGGGGGTCCTGGGGGGGCGGGGCAAGAGAGGGGGGATAAGTTAATGAACTTTAAAAAGTTAATGAGCTTCAGGGACCCTGAAGGGAGGGAGGAGGGCAAGAAGGGGGGGGATTGGGGCAATTTGGGGGCAAAAAAGGGGTCGGAAGGAGAAGGAAGGGGGGGCCCAAATAGGGCCGGGGGGGGGCACAATCCCCCCCCCCCACCCCGACTTGTTTTTCCCCACCCCCCAGCCCAGGAAAGGCCCCAAATGGCGCCCGCCCCACCCTCCGGGGGCGGAGCCTGGGGCAGGGGCGGAGCCTGGAGTGAGGGCGGAGCCTGGAGCGGGGGTGGTGCCCGCAGGGGGGCCAGAGCCATGTGCGGGGGCGGAGCCTGCAGAGGGCGGGGCCGTGGCCCCGCCCCCCTCCTCCCCCTCCCCGGCGGCTGCTGCTCCCTTCCTGCTGGCCCCGCCCTCCCCCGGCCCCGGCTCTCCGGCCCCGCCCCCTGCGCTGGCCCCCGCCTCCTGGCCTGGCCCCGCCCCCCGCGGATGTCCCTGACCCCCCGCGGCGCACCCGGAAGCGGCCCCCCCCGCCGGAGCCCCCCCAGGACGGTGTCGTGGCGTGAGTTGGGCAGGGGGGCACCCGGACGCCTGGGCCCATTTGGGGAGATGGGGGAAGGGCCCGGACACCTGGGCCCTTTTGGGGAGATGGGGGGAGGACCCGGACGCCTGGGCCCCTTTGGGAGATGGGGGGAGGACCCGGACACCTGGGCCCTTTTGGGGGACAGGGGGAAGGGGCCTGGACCTCTGGGCCACTTTGGGAGATGGGGAGAGGGCCCGGACGCCTGGGCCCTTTTGGGAGACTGCAGGGGGGGCCTGGATGCCTGGGCCCTTTTGGAGATGGTGGGGAGGGGCCCGGATGCCTGGGCCCCTTTGGGAGATGGGGGGAGGCGGATGTCTGGGCCTCGATGGGGGGCGGGGGGGCTGGACACCTGGGCCCCTTTTTGGGGGGCGGGGGCGGCTCCCGGACGCCTGGGCCCCTTTGTGGGGGGCGGCTCCCGGACGCCTGGGCCCTTTTGTGGGGGGCGGGGGCGGCTCCCGGACGCCTGGGCCCCTTTGTGGGGGGCGGCTCCCGGACGCCTGGGCCCGCAGGTGCTGCGCCAGCTGCCAGAGCCTCTTCCCGGGGGTGACGCTGCCCAGTCAGCGCCGGTGCCGCTGGCTCTGCCCGAGTGCCGCGGTGAGACCCCCCTTCATCACCACCATCATCATCCTCGGGGGGGTCCCGGGAACCTTCCTGCCCCCTTCATCATCCTCGGGGGGGGGTCCCGGGAACCTTCCTGCCCCCTTCATCATCCTCGAGTTTGGGGGGGCGGGTGGTCACAGGAACCTTCCTCCCTCCATCATCCCCAGGGGAGCCCAGGAACCTTCCTCCCCCCTCCAACATCCTCGGGGGATCCCATGAACCTTCCTTCCCCGCCTTTCATCATCATCATCCTCGGGGGTGTCGTGGGAACCTTCCTCCCTGCCCGTCCCCATCATGGTCATGGGAGGTCCTGGGAATCCTCCTCCCCCCCCACTTCCATCATCATCATCCTCAGGGCGGCTCCTGGGAACCTTCCCCCCCATCATCATCCTCATGGGCAGTCCTGGGAATCTTCCTCCTCCCCCTTCATCATCATCATCCTCAGGGCGGCTCCTGGGAACCTTCCCCCCCATCATCATCATCCTCATGGGCAGTCCTGGGAATCTTCTCCTCCCCCTTCATCATCATCATCCTCAGGGCGGCTCCTGGGAACCTTCCCCCCCATCATCATCATCCTCATGGGCAGTCCTGGGAATCTTCCTCCTCCCCCTTCATCATCATCATCGTTATGGGGGGGTCCTGGGAACCTTCCCCCTCATCATCATCATCCTCATGGGCAGTCCCGGAAGCCTTCCTGCTCCCCCATCATCATCATCCTTATGGGGGGGTCCTGGGAACCTTCCTCCCCCCTCTTCATCCTCAGGGTGGGTCCTGGGAACCTTCCTCCCCCCCCCCCCTTCATCCTCCTCCTCATGGGCGGTTCTGGGAACCTTCCTCCCCCCCATCATCCTCCTCCTCCTCCCCCAGCCCAGCGCCGGATCTTCAACCGGGAGCAGCGACTCTATAAGGTGGGTCCGAGGCGGGGACACGCGTGTGACACGCGTGTGACGCGCGATGTATGGCACATGACATATATGTGATACACACGTAACACTTGTGTGGCACGCATGTGACGTGACAAACACAGGGCATGTATGACACGTGGCACATGTGACATGTTTTACATGGAATAGTTGCCTGTATGACACACGTGTGACATGTTACATGTATGTAGCGGGTCGTTTACAGGTGGTCACCTACACCCCCACGTGTGCCGTGTGACACGTCACATGTGTCGCACACGGGGGTTTCACCCGCATGTGTCACACGTGTGATAGGTGTCCAGTGCAGGGGGGTCATTCACATGTCATGTGTGACACGTGTGTCCTGTGTCAGGGAGGGGGCACCACATGTCATATATGTGGCACGTGTGTCACACTGGGGAGGTCACTGCATGTGCCAGGCGTGTGGCATGTTTGTCCTTGGGGGTGGCGGTCCCCCACACGTCATGCATGTGACACACGTGTTGGGGTCCCCCATATGTATCAGATGTGTGACATGTTTGTCCTTGGGGGTCCCCACACGTGTCATGCATGTGACACACGTGTTTGGGTCCCCCATGTATGTGAGACATGTGACATGTTTGTCCTTGGGGGTCCCCACATGTGTCATGCATGTGACACATGTGTTGGGGTCCCCCATATGTATCAGATGTGTGACATGTTTGTCCTTGGGGTCCCCACACGTGTCATGCATGTGACACATGTGTTTGGGTCCCTCATGTATGTCAGACATGTGACATATTTGTCTTTGGGGGTCCCCACACGTGTCATGCATGTGACACACGTGTTGGGGTCCCCCATGTATGTCAGACATGTGACATATTTGTCTTTGGGGGTCCCCACACGTGTCATGCATGTGACACACGTGTTGGGGTCCCCCATGTATGTGAGACATGTGACATGTTTGTCCTTGGGGGTCCCCACACGTGTCATGCATGTGACACACGTGTTGGGGTCCCGCATGTGTCAGACATGTGACATGTTTGTCCTTGGGGGTCCCCACACGTGTCATGCATGTGACACACGTGTTGGGGTCCCCCATGTATGTGAGACATGTGACATGTTTGTCCTTGGGGGTCCCCACACGTGTCATGCATGTGACACACGTGTTTGGGTCCCCCATGTATGTCAGACGTGTGACATATTTGTCTTTGGGGGTCCCCACACGTGTCATGCATGTGACACACGTGTTGGGGTCCCCCATGTATGTGACACATGTGACATGTTTGTCCTTGGGGGTCCCCACACGTGTCATGCATGTGACACACGTGTTGGGGTCCCCCATGTATGTGAGACGTGTGACATGTTTGTCCTTGGGGTCCCCACACGTGTCATGCATGTGACACACGTGTTTGGGTCCCCCATATGTGTTAGATGTGACATATTTGTCCTTGGGGGTGGGGGTCCCCACACGTGTCATGCATGTGACACACGTGTTGGGGTCCCGCATGTATGTGAGACATGTGACATGTTCTCGGGGACAGGGGTCCCATGTGTCAGGCATGTGACACGTGTCAGGGATCCCCAGCACACGTCACGCATGTGACACGCGTGTCCCGTGCGGTGGGCGAGGGGGCTCCCCGTGCCCATCACGCGTGTGACGCGCGCCGGGGCGGGCGGGTTGTGCACACGCGTGCGACACGTGACACGCGTGTGACACGTGACGTGTGACACGTGACACGTGCCACGCGTGTGACACGCGTGTGCGCAGCGCGTGGGCTGCGGCTCGTGCGCCGCCTGCCGCCTGCCCCAGGACTGCGGCCTGTGCGGCGCCTGCGCCCGGCCCCCCCCGCCGCCCCCCGCCCGGCCCCCCAAGTGCCTGCGGCGCCGCTGCCTGCGCATCGTCACCACGGTAACGGCCCCCGCCGCCTGTTGTCGCCGTCCTCCGCCTGTTGTCGCCCTCCTCTGCCTGTTGTTACTTCCCCAGGGGTGTCGTCGTCCCCCAGGGGTTGGGGTCTTCATGGGGTCTTCCCTATTGGCACCGGGGCCCCTTGCACCCCCCCCCCCCGCCTGTTGTCACCCCCCCCAACCTGTTGTCACCCTCCTCCACCTGTTGTCACCTCCCCATGGGTGTCATACCCCCCCAGGGGTTGGGGTCCTTATGTAGTCTCCCCTATCGGCACCGGGGCCCCTAGCACCCCTTCCGCCTGTTGTCACCTCCTGCCACCTGTTGTCACCTCCCCATGGGTGTCATCCCCCCTGCCAGGGGTTGGGGTCTTCACGGGGTCTCCCCTGTTGGCACCGGGGCCCCTAGCACCCCCTCCGCCTGTTGTCACCTCCTGCCACCTGTTGTCACCTCCCCATGGGTGTCATCCCCCCCCCAGGGGTTGGGGTCTTCACGGGGTCTCCCCTGTTGGCACCGGGGCCCCTAGCACCCCCCCTTCCGCCTGTTGTCACCCCTTGCTGCCTGTTGTCACCCCCCACCCCCCTGTGGGTCCCCCTGTGCCACCCCCGTGTCGCACGTGTCCCCCACGTGTGTCCCTGGGCCCTTGTCTCCCCCCCACGCCACACGTGTCCTCCCCGTGTCCCCTCCTGTCCTCCCGTGTGTCCCCTGAGTGTCCCCCCGTGTGTCACACGTGTCCCCCCATGTCCCGTGTCAAACCCGTGTCCCACGTGTGTTCCTGCGTGTCCCCATGTCCCCTGCCTCCTCTCGTGTTCCCTGTGTCCCACACGTGTCCCCCGTGTCACACACATCCCTCACGTGTCCCTGCGTGTCCTGTCACACGCGTCCCCCGTATGTCCCCTGCATATGTGTCCCGTGTCCCCCGTCACACACGTGTCCCCCGTTTCCCTCGCGTCACGCGTCCCCCACGTGTCCTCCCTTGTCACATGTGTGTCCCCGTGTCACGCATCCCGTGTCCCCCGTGCCCCCTCACATGTCCCCATGTCAGATGCATGTCCCCGTGTCACATGCGTGTTCCCTCACATCACACATGTCCCCGTGTCACACGATGCATGTCCCCGTGTCACATGCGTGTTCCCTCACATCACACATGTCCCCGTGTCACACGTGTATCTGTGTCCCCATCACAAACGTGTCCCCCGTGTCCCCCCACGTCACACGTGTCCCTTGTCATCCCTTGTCCCGCCATGTCATATGCATGTCCCCTGCATGTCCCCGTCACGTCACATGTCACACATGTGTCCCTGCGTGTCCCTGTCATGTCACGTGTCACATACCCGTGTCACATGTGTCCCCTATGTCCCCATGTCACGTGTTACACACCCGTGTCACACACATGTCCGTGTCCTTGCGTTACCCCCCGCATCACGTCACACGTGTCACACCCGTGTCACACACTCATGTCACACGCATGTCCCTGCGTGTCCCCACGTCAAATCACCCGTGTCCCTGCGTGTCCCCCATGTCATGTTACCCGTGTGCTGCATGTCCTTCTGTGTCCCCCACGTCACATCACCCGTGTCACACACGTGTCCCCGTGTCCCTGCGTGTCACACGCCCGTGTCCCCTTGTGTCCCCGTGTCCCTGTGTGTCCCCAGCGTCACACGTGTCACACACCTGTCACACGCGTGTCCCCCGTGTCCCTGCATGTCCCCGTCACGCCCCCCGTGTCACACGCATGTCCCCCGTGTCACACGCGTGTCCCCCCTTGTTCCCCACGTCCTGTTACCCGTGTCACTCCCCCATGTCCCCCGCGTCCTGTCACCAGTGTCACACCCCCGTGTCACACGTGTGTCCCCGTGTCCCTGTGTGTCCCCCATGTCCCAGCCTCGTGTCACACACGTGTCCCCCATATCCCCCGCGTCCTGTCACCCGTGTCACAGCCCTGTGTCACCTGTGTCCCCCGTGTCTCCCTGTGTCCCTGTGTGTCACACCCCCGTGTCACACGTGTGTCCCCCCGTCACCCACATCCTGTCACCCGTGTCCCTGTGTCACCCGTGTCACACGCGTGTCCCCCCATGTCCCCCACGTCTTGTCATCTGTGTCACAGCCCTGTGTCACCTGTGTCCCCCGTGTCCCTGCGTGTCACACCCCCGTGTCCCCCGTGTCACCCGTGTCCCCCGTGTCACACGCGTGTCCCCCGTGTTCCCCACATCCTGTCACCCGTGTCACACCCCCATGTCACCCGTGTCCCCATGTCCCTGCGTGTCCCGTATGTCACATCACCCGTGTCCCCTGCGTCCCCTCTGTCCCTGTGTGTCCCCCTGTGTCCCTGCGTGTCACACCCCCGTGTCCCCCGCGTCGTCACCCGTGTCACACGCGTGTCCCCCATGTCCCCTGCATCCTGTCACCCGTGTCACACCCCCATGTCACCCGTGTCCCCATGTCCCTGCGTGTCTCCTATGTCACATCACCCGTGTCCCCTGCGTTCCCTCTGTCCCTGTGTGTCCCTGTGTCCCTGCGTGTCACACCCCCGTGTCACCGTGTCCCCGTGTCACCGTGTCACCCGTGTCCCCCGTGTTCCCCACATCCTGTCACCCGTGTCACACGCGTGTCCCCCATGTCCCCTGCATCCTGTCACCCGTGTCCCTCCCCGTGTCACCGTGTCCCCTGTGTCACCGTGTCCCCATGTCACCGTGTCCCCCGTGTCACACCCCCATGTCACCCATGTCCCCCTGTGTCCCTGCGTGTCACACCCCCATGTCACACGCATGTCCCCCATGTCACCCGCATCCTGTCCCCTGTGTCACCCGTGTCCCTCCCCCGTGTCCCCCGTGTCCCTCCCCGTGTCACTGTGTCCCCGTGTCCCCTGTGTCACTGTGTCCCCGTGTCCCCCGTGTCACACCCCCATGTCACCCATGTCCCCCTGTGTCCCTGCGTGTCACACCCCCGTGTCCCCGTCACCCGCGTCCTGTCCCCTGTGTCACCCGTGTCCCCGTGTCCCCATGTCCCCCGTGTCCCATGTCCCCCGTGTCTCCCATGTCCCCCATGTCCCCTGTGTCCCCCCATGTCACCCACATCCTGTCAACCGTGTCCTCCTGTGTTCCCCATGTCCCCCGTGTCCCATGTCTCCCGTGTCTCCCGTGTCCCCCGTGTCCCCCCATGTCACCCACATCCTGTCAACCGTGTCCTCCCGTGTCCCCCGTGTCACCCTGTCCCCCGTGTCACCGTGTCCCCATGTCCCCCATGTCCCCCGTGTCCCCCCATGTCACCCACATCCTGTCACCCGTGTCCCCATGTCCCCCGTGTCCCATGTCCCCCGTGTCCCCCCATGTCACCCACATCCTGTCAACCGTGTCCCTCCCCCGTGTCCCCCGTGTCCCCCGTGTCACCGTGTCCCCATGTCCCCCGTGTCTCCCGTGTCCCCCATGTCCCCCGTGTCCCCCCATGTCACCCACATCCTGTCACCCGTGTCCCTCCCCCGTGTCCCCCGTGTCCCCCGTGTCCCCCGTGTCACCGTGTCCCCGTGTCACACCCCCGTGTCCCCCGTGTCCCCGTGTCCCCCGTGTCCCCGTGTCACACCCCCGTGTCCCCCATGTTCCCCCGTGTCCCCGTGTCCCCCGTGTCCCCCGTGTCCCCCGTGTCACCGTGTCCCCCGTGTCCCCCATGTCCCCCGTGTCCCCCGTGTCACCGTGTCCCCCGTGTCCCCCGTGTCCCCGTGTCCTCCCGTGTCACCGTGTCCCCGTGTCCCCCATGTCCCCGTGTCCCCCGCGTCCCCGTGTCACCGTGTCCCCCTGTCCCCGCAGGCCCCGGGCTGCGGCTCGTGCCCCGGCTGCCGCCTCCCCCAGGACTGCGGCTCGTGCGGGCCCTGCCGGCGGCGCCTGGAGCCCGGCCGGGAGCGGCTGCGGCGCTGCCTGCGGCGCCACTGCCAGGTGGGTGACACCCGTGTCCCCAACGCGTCCCCAACGCGGCACCGGGGTCCCCAACGTGTCCCCAAGGGGTCACCAGGGTCCCCAGTGTGTCCCCAAGGGGTCACCGGCGTCCCCAACGTGTCCCCAACGTGTCCCCAATGTGTCCCCAGGGTCCCCGACGCGTCACCGGGGTCCCAAACGTGTCCCCAGTGCATCACCGGTGTCCCCAACGCGTCCCCAGCGTGTCCCCAACGCGGCACCGGGGCCACCAACGCGGCCCCAACAGGTCACCGGGGTCCCCAATGTGTCCCCAGCGTGTCCCCAACGCGGCACCGGGGTCCCCAACGCGGCCCCAACGGGTCACCGGGGTCCCCAATGTGTCCCCAGTGCATCACTGGTGTCCCCAGCGTGTCCCCAATGTGTCCCCAACGTGTCACCGGTGTCCCCAATTTGTCCCCAACCCATCACCTATGTCCCCAGCACGTCACCGGGGTCCCCAACGTGTCCCTGACATGTCCCCAACACGTCACCGGTGTCCCCAATGTGTCACCAGCACGTCACCCGTGTCCTCAACGTGTCACCAGCACGTCACCGGGGTCCCCAACGTGTCACCAGCGCGTCACCGGGGTCCCCAACATGTGCCCAACGTGTCACCGGTGTCCCCAGCGTGTCACCAGCATGTCACTGGGGTCCCCAATGTGTCCCCAACATGTCACCAGGGTCCCCAACGTGGCCCCGACACGTCACCAGGGTCCCTGACGCATCACCGGGGTCCCCAGTGTGTCCCCAACGGGTCACCGGTGCCTCCAACACTTCCCTAACATGTCACCAGGGTCCCCAACGTGTCACCAATGTCCCCAATGTGTCCCCAACACGTCACCAGGGTCCCCAACACAGCCCCAACGCGGCCCCAACACATCACCAGGGTCCCCAGCATGTCACCGGGGTCCCCAATGCATCACCAGGGTCCCCGACGTGTCCCCAACGCATCACCAGGGTCCCCAATATGTCCCCGACGTGTCACCGGGGTCCCCGATGTGTCCCCAACACGTCACCGGGGTCCCCGACGCGTCACCGGGGTCCCCAATATGTCCCCGATGTGTCACCGGGGTCCCTGACACGTCACCGGGTCCCCGACGTGTCACCAGGGTCCCCAACGTGTCCCCGACATGTCCCCAACGTGTCCCCAACATGTCCCCAATGTGTCCCCAAGGGGTCACCAGGGTCCCCAATGCGGCCCCGACGCATCACCGGGGTCCCCGACGCGTCACCAGGGTCCCCAATGTGTCCCCGACGTGTCACCGGGGTCCCCGACGTGTCCCCAACGCGTCACCAGGGTCCCCGACGCGTCGCCGGGGTCCCCAATATGTCCCCGATGGGTCACCGGGGTCCCTGACACGTCACCGGGTCCCCGACGTGTCACCAGTGTCCCCAGTGCGACCCCAACGCGTCACCGGGGTCCCCAGTGCGGCCCCGATGCGTCACCGGGGACCCCAACGTGTCCCCAGTGTGTCCCCAACGCTTCCCCAACGTGTCACCAGTGTCCCTGACGCATCACCAGGGTCGCCAACGCGTCACCGGCGGCCCCAATGCGTCACCGAGGTCCCCAACGCATCACCAGGGTCCCCAATGTGTCCCCGATGTGTCACTGGGGTCCCGGACGTGCCACCAGTGTCCCCAATGTGGCCCCAACGGGTCACCGGGGTCCCCAATGCGGTCCCGATGCGTCACCAGGGACCCCGACATGTCCCCAACGTGTCCCCAGTGTGTCCCCAACGCTTCCCCAACGTGTCACCAGGGTCCCCAACGCGGCCCTGACGTGTCACCGGGGTCCCCAATGTGTCCCCAAGGGGTCACTAGGGTCCCCAATGTGTCCCCGACGCGTCACCAGGGTCCCCAATATGTCCCCGATGTGTCACCGGGGTCCCTGACACGTCACCGGGTCCCCGACGTGTCACCAGTGTCCCCAATGCGGCCCCAACGCGTCACTGGGGTCCCCAGTGGGGCCCCGATGCATCACCGGGGACCCCGACGTGTCCCCAACGTCTCCCCAGTGTGTCCCCAACGCTTCCCCAACGCGTCACCAGGGTCCCCAACGTGTCCCCAACGCGTCACCGGGGTCCCCAACGCGTCACCAGGGTCCCCAACGCAGCCCCAACGTGTCACCGGGGTCCCCAACGCGGCCCCTATGTGTCACCGGGGTCCCCAACGTGTCTCTGACGCGTCACCGGGGTCCCCAACGTGTCCCCGACATGTCCCCAACGTGTCCCCAACGTGTCACCAGGGTCCCCAACGCGGCCCCGACGCGTCACCAGGGTCCCCAATGTGTCCCCGACGCGTCACCAGGGTCCCCAGTATGTCCCCGACGTGTCACCGGGGTCCCCGACATGTCCCCAACGCGTCACCGGGGTCCCCAATATGTCCCCGATGTGTCACCGGGGTCCCTGACACGTCACCGGGTCCCCAATGTGGCCCCAATGTGTCCCCAACACTTCCCCAACGCGTCACCAGGGTCCCCAACGTGTCCCCAATGCGTCACCAGGGTCCCCAACGTGTCCCCAGTGTGTCCCCAACACTTCCCCAACGCGTCACCAGGGTCCCCAACGTGTCCCCAGTGTGTCCCCAGTGTGTCCCCAACGTGTCCCCAACGCGTCACCGGGGTCCCCAACGCAGCCCCAGCGTGTCACCAACGCGTCCCCGGGGTTCCCAATGTGTCACTGGGGTCACCAGGGTCCCCAACGTGTCCCCAGTGTGTCCCCAGCGTGTCACCGACATGTCACCAACATGTTACTGGGGTTACCAGTGTCCCCAACGTGTCCCCAACGTGTCACCAGGGTTTGTAACACGTCACCGGGGTCACTAGGCTGTCCCCAACGTGTCACTGGGGTCCCCAACGCGTCACCGGGGTCACCAGGGTCCCCAACGCGTCACCAGGGTCCCCAATGTGTCCTCAAGGTGCCACCAGGGTCCCCAGTGCGTCCCCAACATGTCACCAGTGTCCCCAACCTGTCACCAGGGTCCCCAATGTGTCACCAGTGTCCCAGACATGGCACCAGGGTCCCCAACGCGTCCCCAGCGTCTCCCCAATATGTCCCCAGTGTTTCACCAGTGTCCCCAACGCATCAGCGGGGTCCCCAACATGTCCCCAATGCGTCACCGGGGTCACCAGGGTCCCCAACGCATCCCCAATGCATCACCAGGGTCCCCAATGTGTCCCCAATGTGTCACCAGGGTGTCACTGTGTGTCCCCAACGCGTCCCCAGGGTCCCCAATGTGTCCCCAGTGTCCCCAACACGTCCCTGATGTGTCCCCAATGTCCCCAACGTGTCCCCAGCATGTGCCCGACGTGTCCCTGGCAGGTCCCCAACGTGTCCCCGATGTCCCCGGGGGGGCCACACGGGTCTCTGCAAGGGTGACAAAGGGCCCCCCCATTGCTGCCTGTGGCCATGGGGGTCTCCCTGTGTGTCCCCTCTGTGTCCCCAGAGTCCCAATGCCCCCCCCCCCCCCCCACAGCAGTGTCCCCTGGGGTCCCCCAGGTGTCCCCGGCCTTCCCCCTTGGGTCCCCCCTGATGTCCCCATGTCCCCCCTCCAGTGTCCCCCTTGGTGTCCCCATGTCCCTCCCATTGTCCCCATGGGTCCCGCGGGTGGCCCTGACACTGCCCTGTGTTCCCTGGGTGCCCCTCAATGTCCCCATGTCCCCCTCAGTATGTCCATGTCCCCCACCCTAACATCCCCATGTCCCCCCCATGTCCCCCTTGATGTCCCCATATCCCCTGGGTGCCCCCCATTGTCCCCATGTCCCCCCGCATTGTCCCCGTGTCCCCCCCAATGTCCCCCCCCCAATGTCACCATGTCCCCCCTAATGTCCCGTGTTCCCCTTCCCAATGTTCCCGTGTCCCCTGGGTGCCCCCCATTGTCCCCATATCCCCCCTCAATGTCCCCATATCCCCCCTCGATGTCCCCATGTCCCCCTCGATGTCCCCAAGTCCCCCTAACCCCCCCCATTGTCCCCACAGAGGACGGTGACAACCAAGAAGGGCGGCCGCAACCCCCGGAAGTTGACAGTGGTGAGAGCCCCCCCACCCCCCTCCCCGGACGCCTGGGCCCCTCTCTCCATGTGACCCCCTCCTTGCCCCCCCCCAGAAATGGAAGCCACCGTTGGAGCGCGACGCCAGCGTCACCGTCCCCGCCCCGACGCGGCACAGGGTGAGCGGCCCCTTTAAGAGCCGGGGGGGGGGGGGGTTACCCGGACGCCGGGGCCCCTCATTGACCCCCCCCCCCCCCGCAGAAGCAGCTGAAGGGGAAGGAGAAGAAGAAGCCGGGGCGGCCGCCCAAGCACCCGGGGGGGCCCCGCGCACAGGTGGGTGTCCCCCCCCCGCCCGGACGCCTGGGCCCCGCCGTAACGCGCCTAAGAGGGGGGCACTGGGAGAGGGGGGGCGTAATGAGCCTAAGAGAGGGGCACTGGGGAGAGGGGGGATGTAATGAGCCTAAGAGAGGGGCACTGGGGAGAGGGGGTGTGTAATGAGCCTAAGAGAGGGGCACTGGGGAGAGGGGGGGCGTAATGAGCCTAAGTGAGGGGCACTGGGGAGAGGGGACCATAATGAGCCTAAGAGAGGGGCACTGGGGAGAGGGGGGGGCATAATGAGCCTAAGAGAGGGGCATTGGGGAGAAGGGGGGCGTAATGAGCCTAAGAGAGGGGCACTGGGGAGGGGGGGGGCATAAAGAGCCTAAGAGAGGGGCACTGGGGAGAGAGGGGAGCGTAATGAGCCTAAGAGAGGGGCACTGGGGAGAGGGGACCGTAATGAGCCTAAGAGAGGGGCACTGGGGAGAGGGGGGCGTAATGAGCCTAAGAGAGGGGCATTGGGGAGAAGGGGACCGTAATGAGCCTAAGAGAGGGGCACTGGGGAGAGGGGGGGCATAAAGAGCCTAAGAGAGGGGCACTGGGGGGGGGGGGGCATAAAGAGCCTAAGAGAGGGGCACTGGGGAGAGGGGGGGGCGTAATGAGCCTAAGAGAGGGGCACTGGGGAGAGGGGGGGCGTAATGAGCCTAAGAGAGGGGCACTGGGGAGAGGGGGGGCGTAATGAGCCTAAGAGAGGGGCACTGGGGAGAGGGGGGGGCGTAATGAGCCTAAGTGAGGGGCACTGGGGAGAGGGGGGGCGTAATGAGCCTAAGAGAGGGGCACTGGGGGGGGGGCACGTAATGAGCCTAAAAGAGGGGCACTGGGGAGAAGGGGTCTGTAATGAGCCTAAGAGAGGGGCACTGGGGAGAGGGGACCGTAATGAGCCTAAGAGAGGGGCACTGGGGAGAGAGGGGAGCGTAATGAGCCTAAGAGAGGGGCACTGGGGAGAGGGGGGGCATAAAGAGCCTAAGAGAGGGGCACTGGGGAGAGGGGGGGCGTAATGAGCCTAAGAGAGGGGCACTGGGGAGAGGGGGGGCGTAATGAGCCTAAGTGAGGGGCACTGGGGAGAGGGGGGGCGTAATGAGCCTAAGAGAGGGGCACTGGGGAGAGGGGGGGCGTAATGAGCCTAAGAGAGGGGCACTGGGGAGAGGGGACCATAATGAGCCTAAGAGAGGGGCATTGGGGAGAGGGGACCGTAATGAGCCTAAGAGAGGGGCACTGGGGAGAGGGGGGGCGTAATGAGCCTAAGAGAGGGGCACTGGGGAGAGGGGGGGGCGTAATGAGCCTAAGAGAGGGGCACTGGGGAGAGGGGACCATAATGAGCCTAAGAGAGGGGCATTGGTACCGTAATAAGCCTAAGGGGGGCAGTGAGACCATAATGGTTCTAAAAGCCGTGCAGGACAGTAGCTGGGACCATAATGTATCTAAAAGATGAGCAGTGTGGGGTGGGGGCTTAATGTGCCTAAAAGTGGCGCAGCAGGGCTGTAATGGGCCTAAGAGCTGCTCACAGCAGCCATAATGCACCTAAGAGCTGGGCAGTGGGAAAGTGAGGGCCGTAACCGCCCTAAGAGCTGCGCAGCAGGGCCGTAATGAGCATAAGAGCTGCGCAGGGGGGGGAACTGGGATGTGCTGCAGCGAAAGGGTGATTGGGGGACCGTAATGCATGTAAAAAATGGGCAGCATTATGCGTTGCCCGTAATGCTCAGAATAGCTGCGCAGGCGGTTTCAAGGGGAGGGAGGGAGCTCCCATAATGCTCAGAATAGCCGCACGGGGGGGGTTCAGTGGGAGGGAGGGGGCTCCCGTAATGCCCAGAATAGCCGTGCAGGGAGTTTCAGTGGGGGTGAAGGGCTCCCGTAATGTCCAGAATACCCGCGCACGGGGGTTCAAGGGGAGGGAGGGGAGATCCCGTAATGCCCGGAATAGCTGCGCAGGGGGGGTTCAATGGGGGGCAAGGGGCTCTTGTAATGTCCGGAGTAGCCGTGCAGGAGGTTTCAATGGGAGGGGGTGGGGGGGGGGGGGCTCCCGTAATGCCCAGAATAGCCACGCAGGGGGTTTCAAGGGGAGGGAGGGGGCTCCCGTAATGCCCAGAATAGCCGCGCAGGAGGTTTCGATGGGAGGGAGGGGGCTCCCGTAATGCCTGGAATAGCTGCGCAGGGGGCTTCAAGGGGAGGGAGGGGGCTCCCGTAATGCCCAGAATAGCAGCGCAGGGGGTTTCGATGGGAAGGAGGGGGCTCCCGTAATGCCTGGAATAGCTGCGCAGGGGGCTTCAAGGGGAGGGAGGGGGCTCCCGTAATGCCCAGACTAGCCGCGCAGGGGGTTTCGATGGGAAGGAGGGGGCTCCCGTAATGCCTGGAATAGCTGCGCAAGGGCATTCGGGGGCTGACGCCGTGTCCCCCCCCCCGTCCCCCCTTCCCCGGCCGGGCACCGCAGCCGCCGCGCGGGGGCCCCGGGCGCCGCCGCAGCCGCCGCTGCGGCTCCTGCGCCGCCTGCGCCCGCCCGGGCGACTGCGGCCGCTGCGACTTCTGCCGCGACAAGCCCAAGTTCGGCGGCCGCAACCGCAAGCGCCAGAAGTGCCGCTGGCGCCAGTGCCTGCGCCTGGCCACGGTGGGTGCCCCCCGGACGCCGGGGCCCTTTCCCGGACGCCGGGGCCCCCTCCATCTTGGGGGGGGGGCGGTGGGTCTGGGTCTCCATTCTCCTCCCTGGGGAGGGTGGGGGGGGTCCCGGACGCCTGGGCCCTTCCCGATTGGCTCCCTGGGGCAGCCCCTCCCGTTCGGTGGGGGTCGGGGGGGCGCCCGGACGCCTGGGCCCCTCTCCGGGGGTGGGGGCAGGGCTGGGGGGGTCCCTGCACGGCTGCTTCTCTCTGGGCTCTGTGTGTCCTTAGCGTGTCCTTAGCGTGTTTGTGTGGTCCTTAGCGTGTCCTTAGCGTGTCTGTGTGGCCCTTAGCGTGTCCGTGTGGCCCTTAGCGTGTCCTTAGCGTGTCCGAGTGCATCTTGGCGTGTTCTTAGCGTGTCTTTGTGCACCTTGGCATGTCCTTAGTGTGTCTGTGTGCACCTTAGCATGTCCTTAGCGTGACCATCTGCACTTTAGCATGTCCTTAGCATGTTTGTGTAGATCTTGGTGTGTCCTTAGTGTGTCTGTGTGCACCTTAGCGTGTCCTTAGCATGTCCCCAATGTGTCCCCAGCGTGTTTGTGTGTTCCTTGGCATGTCCGTGTGCACCGTCGCGTGTCCTTAGCGTGTCCCCGTGCCCATCCACGTGTCACGTAGCGTGTCCATGTACTCGTTTAGCGTGTCCTGGTGCCCCTTAGCATGTTTGCGTGGCCCTTAGTGTGTCCTTAGTGTGTTTGAGTGCATCTTGGCGTGTTCTTAGCGTGTCTTTGTGCACCTTGGCATGTCCTTAGTGTGTCTGTGTGGCCCTTAGCATGTCCTTAGTGTGTCTGTGTGCACCTTAGCGTGTCCTTAGCATGTCCCCAATGTGTCCCCAGCGTGTTTGTGTGTTCCTTGGCATGTCCGTGTGCACATCCACGTGTCACGTAGCGTGTCCATGTACTCGTTTAGCGTGTCCTTAGCGTGTCCCGGTGCCCCTTAGCATGTTTGTGTGGCCCTTAGCGTGTTTGAGTGCATCTTGGCGTGTTCTTAGCATGTCTGTGTACCCCTTAGCGTGTCCTTAGCATGTCCATGGCATGTCCATGTCTTTGCTTCGCGTGTCCATAGCATGTCCACGTGCTCAGTGTGTCCTTAGCGTGTTCTTAGCGTGTCCATGTGCTTAGCAGTGCATGTCCTTCGTGTCCCATGTGCTTAGCGTGTCCTTAGCATTTCTATGTCCTTAGCATGTCCGTATCCCCAGCATGTCCTTAGCACATGTGTTCTTAGCGTGCTCTTAGCGTGTCCTTAGTGTGTCCATGTCCTTAGCGTGTCCATGTTTAGCGTGTCCTTAAGAGTGTTCTTGTCCTTAGCATGTCCTGACTGTATCCGTGTCCTTAGTGTGTCCATGTGCTTAGCATGTCCATGTCCTTAGCGTGTCCTTAGCGTGTCCTTAGCATGTCTATGTGCTTAGCATGTCCTGAGTATGTGTCCTTAGCATGACCTTAGCATGTCCTGTGTGCGTGCCCTTACCATGTCCTTAGTATGTCCATGTGCTTAGCATGTCCTTAACGTGTCCTTAGTGTGTCCTTAGCATGTCCATGTGCTTAGCATGTCCTTAGCATGTCCTTAGCATGTCCGTGTCCTTGCCATGTCCTTAGCGTGTCCATGTCCTTGCCGTGTCCTTGCCGTGTCCTTGCCGTGTCCTTGCCGTGTCCTTGCCGTGTCCTTAGCGTGTCCGTGTCCTTGCCGTGTCCTTAGCGTGTCCTTGCCGTGTCCTTGCCGTGTCCTTAGCGTGTCCTTGCCGTGTCCGTGTCCTTGCCGTGTCCGTGTCCTTAGCGTGTCCTTGCCGTGTCCATGTCCTTGCCGTGTCCTTAGCGTGTCCATGTCCTTGCCGTGTCCTTAGCGTGTCCATGTCCTTGCCGTGTCCGTGTCCTTGCCGTGTCCTT
The DNA here is from genome assembly GCF_059628265.1 of Tinamus guttatus. Classification (NCBI taxonomy): domain Eukaryota; kingdom Metazoa; phylum Chordata; class Aves; order Tinamiformes; family Tinamidae; genus Tinamus; species Tinamus guttatus. The sequence continues at coordinate 16,901 of NW_028289427.1, forward strand.
AGTGTGTCCATGTCCTCGCCATGTCCTTAGCGTGTCCTTGCCGTGTCCTTGCCGTGTCCTTAGCGTGTCCTTGCCATGTCCGTGTCCTTGCCGTGTTCGTGTCCTTGCCGTGTCCTTGCCGTGTCCTTAGCGTGTCCATGTCCTTGCCGTGTCCTTAGCGTGTCCATGTCCTTGCCGTGTCCGTGTCCTCAGCATGTCCGTGTCCTTGCCGTGTCCTTGCCGTGTCCTTAGCGTGTCCTTAGCGTGTCCTTAGCGTGTCCATGTCCTTGCCGTGTCCTTAGTGTGTCCGTGTCCTTACCGTGTCCTTGCCGTGTCCATGTCCTTGCCGTGTCCGTGTCCTTGCCGTGTCCTTGCCGTGTCCTTGCCATGTCCGTGTCCTTACCGTGTCCTTGCCGTGTCCTTAGCGTGTCCGTGTCCTTGCCGTGTCCTTGCCATGTCCGTGTCCTTGCCGTGTCCTTGCCGTGTCCGTGTCCTTAGCGTGTCCGTGTCCTTGCCGTGTCCTTGCCGTGTCCTTGCCGTGTCCTTGCCGTGTCCTTGCCATGTCCGTGTCCTTGCCGTGTCCTTGCCGTGTCCGTGTCCTTGCCGTGTCCTTGCCGTGTCCTTGCCGTGTCCTTAGCGTGTCCTTGCTGTGTCCTTGCCGTGTCCGTGTCCTTGCCGTGTCCTTGCCGTGTCCGTGTCCTTGCCGTGTCCTTGCCGTGTCCGTGTCCTTGCCGTGTCCTTAGCGTGTCCTGGGGTCGCTCTCTCTGCAGAGGCGGCTGCTGCCGGCGGGGGGGGTCGCGGGGGGGCCCCCCCGGCCCCGCCGGAGGAGGAGGAGGAGGAGGGGCAGCCCCGCCCCCCCCCGCCCCCCCGCCCCCCCCCCCAGGTAAAACGGGGGGGTTCGCCCCAAAACGGGGCTCCCGACCCAAATCCCTTGTTTTTCACCCCAAAACCTTTTGGTTTTTTTTTCCTCCCTTCCTGGACCCCCAAATCCCTTTTTTTTTTTTTCCCCCCCCCGTCCCCATCCCTGAGGAAAATCTGGAGGTTTTGCCCCAAAATGGGGCTCCCAACCCACCCCCAAATCCCTCTTTTTTCACCCCAAAAATGTGTTTTTCTCCCTTCTTGAACCACAAACCCATATTTTTCCTTAATATCTATTATCCTTCTTTTCCCAAAATCCCAAATGTTGTTTTTTTCCCTCTCCAAAAACCCCCAAGTGCTGTTTTTTTACCCCAAAACACATATTTTTTTATTAGTGGACCTATAATCTCTTTTTTTTACCCTGGAATTTGAGAGTTGCTTTTTCCTCCCCAAACTTCAACCCACTTTGGTTTTTTCCCCTCCCCAGACCCCAAAATCCCCGTTTTTCGCCCCAAAGCGCCGCTCCGCTTGCTCTGCTGCTCTGCTCTGCTTCGGACCCCCCCCCCCCTCGGGCCCCCCCTGGAAAAAAAAGGGCCCCGGCGTCCGGTGGGGGGGGGGAAGGGGGCGGGGCGGACGCCGGGCCCCGCCCCTGGGATTTGGGGGCGGGGTTTGAGGGGGGGTTGGGCCCCTCCCGGACGCCTGGGCCCCGCCCCCCCCGGTGACGTCACTGTCCCCCCCCCCCCCCCCAGGACAAGGAGCAGCCGCCGGGGGGGACGTCGGAGCCGCCCCCTCCCCCACCCGTCAAGGAGGAGCCGGCGCCGCCCCCCCCGCAGGTACCCGGACGCCTGGGCCCCTATGGGAGCCCCCATCCCATTCCCGGATATGGGAATCCTATGGGAGCCCCCATCCCATTCCCGGATACGGGAACCCTATGGGAGCCCCCATCCCATTCCCGGATACAGGAACCCTATGGGAGCCCCCATCCCATTCCCGGATATGGGAACCCTATGGGAGCCCCAATCCCATTCCCGGATATGGGAATCCCATGAGAGCCCCCATCCCATTCCCGGATATGGGAACTCTGTGGGAACCCCCATCCCATTCCCGGATATGGGAATCCTATAGGAGCCCCCATCCCATTCCTGGATACGGGAATCCTATGGGAGCCCCCATCCCATTCCCGGACGCCTGGGCCCTATGGGAGCCCCAATCCCATTCCCGGATGCGGGAACACTGTGGGAGCCCCCATCCCATTCCGGGATACGGGAACCCTATGGGAGCCCCAATCCCATTCCCGGATACGGGAATCCTATGGGAGCCCCCATCCCATTCCCGGATACGGGAACCCTATGGGAGCCCCCATCCCATTCCCGGATATGGGAACTCTATGGGAGCCCCCATCCATTCCTGGACGCCTGGGCCCCTATGGGAGCCCCAATCCCATTCCCGGATACGGGAACTCTATGGGAGCCCCAATCCCATTCCCGGATACGGGAATCCTATGGGAACCCCCATCCCATTCCCGGATATGGGAATCCCATGAGAGCCCCCATCCCATTCCCGGACGCCTGGGCCCCTATGGGAACCCCCATCCCATTCCCGGATATGGGAACCCTATGGGAGCCCCAATCCCATTCCCGGGTCCAGGAATCCTATGGGAGCCCCCATCCCATTCCTGGATATGGGAATCCCATGAGAGCCCCCATCCCATTCCCAGATACGGGAACCCTATGGGAGCCCCCATCCCATTCCGGGATATGGGAACCCCATGGGAGCCCCAATCCCATTCCTGAATATTGAGGCCCCTATGGGGATCCCCAATCCCATTCCCGGATACGGGAACCCCATGGGGATCCCCAATCCCATTCCAGGATACGGGAACCCCATGGGGATCCCCAATCCCATTCCCGGACTCCGGGGCCCTCCCGGACGCCGGGGCCCCTCCCTCACCCCCCCCTCCCAATTCCAGGCCCCCCCTCGCAGCCTCCCGGTGCCCTCGGCCCCCCGCGTCAAACGGGAGCCCCCGGATCCGCGCGGCCGCCGCCCCCCCCCCGCAGCCGGTAAGAGGGGCCCAGGCGTCCGGGCCAACCCCCCCAACCCCCCCGGACGCCTGGGCCCTTTTTCGGGACCGTCCCCCTCCTCCCCCCGCCCAGGGGGGGCTCTCGGCCCTGGGGCTGCTGGTGGCGGCGGCGCCGCGGCCCAAACGGGAGGCGCCGGCCCGGACGCCGGGGCCCCCCCGCGGCCGCCAACCCCCCCCTCCCGGCCCCCTGGTGGCGCCGGACGAGAGCGACGACGACGACGAGGACGAGGCCAGCGCCGTGGTGAGGGGCGGGGCCTCCTCCGGGGGGGCGGGGCCTCCGGGGGGGGGGCGGGGCCTCCGGGGGGGGCGGTACCCGGACGCCTGGGCCCCTTATGGGGGGGGTACCCGGACGCCTGGGCCCCTCCACTTGGGGGTCATTCGCATGGGGGGGTCCCAAACACCTGGGTCCTTTGGGGGGGGGGGCGGTCCCGGACGCCTGGGCCCCTTATTTGGGGGGGGGCACCCGGACGCCTGGGCCCTTTATGGAGAGGGGTTGGGGGGGGCACCCGGACGCTGGGGCCCCTTATTGGGGGGTCCCCAGGGGGGGGCCCTTGTTAGGGGGGGTCCACTTGGGGGTCATTTGCATGGGGGGGGGTCCCAAAAAACAGGGTCCTTTGGGGGGGGTGGGTCCCGGACGCCTGGGCCCTTTATGGGGGGATCCCAAACACCTGGGTCCTTTGGGGGGGGGCACCCTGGGTCCCTTGGAGGGGGCACCCGGACGCCTGGGCCCTTTATTGGGGGGTGTCACCCGGACGCCTGGGCCCCTTTGGGGGTGTCACCCGGATGCCTGGGCCCTTTAGGGGGGGATGTCACCCGGACACCTGGGCCCTTTATTGGGGATGTCACCCGGACGCCTGGGCCCCTTTGGGGGGTGTCACCCGGACGCCTGGGCCCTTTGGGGGTGTCACCCGGACACCTGGGCCCTTTAGGGGGGGATGTCACCCGGACGCCTGGGCCCTTTATTGGGGATGTCACCCGGACGCCTGGGCCCCTCGTCACCCCTCTCCCCCCCATTCCCCCCCCCAGCAGCACCTCATGGAGCTCTACAGCCTGGGCGCCCTGACGCTGCGGCCGCCGGTGGCGTCACCCGCGACGGCGTCACCCGCGACGGCGTCGCCCCCGGCCGCGTCCCCGCTGCTGCTGCCGGCGTCGCCGCTGCCGCCGCTGCCGCCGCCGCTGCTGCTGTCCCCGCTGCTGTCCCCGCCGCCGCCGCCGCCGCTGTCCCCGTGGCCGGCCGCCCTGCTGGCCGAGCTGGCCGAGATCCCCCTGCCGGCCCATTGGGCCGTGGTGAGCGGGCGCCGCGGCGACGGCGCCGGGCGCCGGGGCGGCCGCCACGGCGACGCGGTGCGGCTCATGCAGCGCTCGCCCCGCTCGCCCGTGGCGGCCGCCCTGGTGCTGCTGGGGCCCGGCCTGGCGTTCCGCGTGGTGGCGGCGCCGCCGCGGCGCCCGCTGCCCCCCAGCACGAGCTGCTGGCGCGGCGGCCGCGGCGCCTGCGCGGCGTCGACGACGTCGTCGAGCTGCTCTGCGACCTCGAGGCCTACCGGCCCTGCCCGGGGCCGCCGGGCGCCGCCGGGCGCCGCCGGCCCTCGCCCGCCTGCCACGTGCTGGTCACGCAGGGCTGCTGCCGGCCCTGCCGCCTGCGCGCCGGGGCCGCCGCCGCCGCCGCCGCGGGGGCCACGGCCCTTTAAGAGCGCCCTGGGGCTTGAAGGGGGTCTGGGGGTGCCCCCTGCTGGCCCTTTAAGAGCACCCTGGGGCTTGAAGGGGGGTCTGGGGGTGCCCCCTGCTGGCCCTTTAAGAGTGCCGGGGGGGGTCTGGGGACGCCCCCTGCTGGCCCTTTAAGAGCGCCCTGAGGTTTTGAAGGGGGTCTATGGGGTCTGGGGCGCCCCCTGCTGGCCCTTTAAGAGCGCCCTATGGTCTATGTGATCTGCAGACACCCCCTGCTGGCCCTTTAAGAGCAGCCTGGGGTCTATGGGGTCTGGGGACACCCCCTGCTGGCCCTTTAAGAGCGCCCTGGGGTCTATGGGGTCTGGGGACACCCCCTGCTGGCCCTTTAAGAGCACCCTGGGGCTTGAAGGGGGTCTGGGGGTGCCCCCTGCTGGCCCTTTAAGAGCGCCCTGAGGTTTTGAAGGGGGTCTATGGGGTCTGGGGCGCCCCCTGTTGGCCCTTTAAGAGCGCCCTGGGGCTTGAAGGGGGTCTGGGGACGCCCCCTGCTGGCCCTTTAAGAGCGCCCTGGGGTCTATGGGGTCTGGGGATGCCCCCTGCTGGCCCTTTAAGAGCACCCTGGGGCCTTGAAGGGGTCTATGGGGTCTGGGGACACCCCCTGCTGGCCCTTTAAGAGCGCCCTGGGGCTTGAAGGGGGTCTGGGGGTGCCCTCTGCTGGCCCTTTAAGAGCGCCGGGGGGGTCTGGGGACGCCCCCTGCTGGCCCTTTAAGAGCAGCCTGGGGTCTATGGGGTCTGGGGACGCCCCCTGTTGGCCCTTTAAGAGCAGCCTGGGGTCTATGGGGTCTGGGGCGCCCCCTGCTGGCCCTTTAAGAGCGCCCTGAGGTTTTGAAGGGGGTCTATGGGGTCTGGGGACGCCCCCTGCTGGCCCTTTAAGAGCAGCCTGGGGTCTATCGGGTCTGGGGACACCCCCTGCTGGCCCTTTAAGAGCACCCTGGGGCCTTGAAGGGGTCTATGGGGTCGCTGGACACCCCTGCTGGCCCTTTAAGAAGATCTGGGGGGGTCTCCTGGGCCCTTTATGGGGGCTCTGGACACCCCCGCTGGCCCTTTAAGAGCGCCCTGGGGCCTTGAAGGGGCTCTGGGAGTGCCCTCTCTGGCCCTTTAAGAGAGTTCAGGGATGTCCTTGGGCCCTTTAAGGGGATTTATTGGGTCTGGGCACACCCCCTGCTGGCCCTTTAAGAGAGTTTGGGGGTCCCCTGGGCCCTTTAAGAGGATCTGGGTGGGTCCGCTGGACCCTTTAAGAGGGTTTATGGGGTCTCTGGTCACTCCCGCTGGCCCTTTAAGAGCGCCCTGAGGCCTGGAAGGGAGTCTATGGGGTCTGGGGACACCCCCCTGCTGGCCCTTTAAGAGAGTCTGGGGGTGCCCCGGGCCCTTTAAGAGGATCTGGGGGAGTCCCTTGGGCCCTTTAAGAGGGTTTATGGGGTCTCTGGACACCCCCGCTGGCCCTTTAAGAGAGTCTAGGGGTACCCTTGGGCCCTTTAAGGGGGTTTATGGAGTCTGGGATGCCATCTCTGGCCCTTTAAGAGAGTTTAGGGTTCCCCTGGGCCTTTTAAGAGGGTTTACGGGGTCTGGGGACACCCCCCGCTGGCCCTTTAAGGGGTTCTGGAGGTGCCTCTGGCCCTTCAAGAGAGTTTATGGGGAGTCTTTAAGGGGTCTCTGGCCCTTTAAGGATGTTCCACAGGGGATGTGATGGAGCCTGTGGTGCCCTCTGGCCCTTTAAGAGGGTTATGGGAGGGGGCCTTGGAGGGCGCTCTGGGGTGGGGCACCCTGGTGGTCCCTGGCCCTTTAAGGACACTCTTGGGTGGGGCCTGCTGGCCCTTTAAGGGAGTTGTAGGGATTTTGCAAGGGCCTCTGCCCCTTTAAGACAGCCCCGCGGGGGGGGGTCTGGTCCTCTGGCTCTTTAAGGGAGCCACGGGAGGGTCTTGCAGCAGCCTCTGGCCCTTTAAGGCTGCCCCATAGCGGTTATATGGGTCTGGGGGTGCTCGTGCCCCCACCCCCAGCCCCATAACAGCCCCCAACCCCCCCTCAGGGTGTCCCCTGCCCCCCCCCCGCAGAGCTTCTATTTTTGACACTGGAACCGCCCCCCTGCCCCACACGGGGGTGCGGCCCCTTTAAGACCCCCCCCACCCGCTGTTGCGCAGCCCCTTTAAGGGGACCCCCCCCCCCCAAAAGCCTAGTTTAGGTGGGTCCCACCCCTGCGTTGCCCCTTTAAGGCAGAGGGACGCGGCCCCTTTAAGCGTTCCCCCCTCCCCCAGTAGAGCTAGGTGGGGCCCACCTGGGAATGGCCCTTTTAAGGCGGGTGGCCCCTTTAAGAACCCCCCCCCCGCGGGTCCCACCTGGGAATGGCCCCTTTAAGACACTGGGGCTAAGGAGGAGGTGGCCCCTTTAAGAGCTGGGCGGGGCCCACCCCAACAGGCCCCTTTAAGAGAGAAGGGCGACGCGGCCCCTTTAACGCACCCCCCCCCCCGGCGTCTTCCACCGCTCCGCCCCCATAGGAGGGGCGGGACCGCGCAGGCCCCGCCCCCAGCAATAGGCCCCTCCCACTTTACATTTTGGGGGTAAAACGCTTGAATTCGGGCACAGAAACGGGTCGTCGCGATGGGGTGGTGGTGGGGGGTGCCCTTAGCCCCGCCCCCAGGCTCCACCCCCCTTTCCCGCCCCCCCACCGCCTATCAGGGAGATTTGAAGCCATAACGAAGCCCCGCCCCCTCGACACGCCCCCCCTCCCCGTAGCCCCGCCCCCTTTCACCCCTTCCCCCGGAAGAAGAGAAGAAAACTGCGAGGTGGCTCCACCCCCCAGGAATTATTTTTTTTATGTATTAAAAGTTTTAAGGAGAAAAACGTTAAAAAAGGGGGTTTTTGGTCTTCCTTTTTGATGTATTTTGATCCACGAGGGAGCGGCCCGGACACCTGGGCCCTTTGAGCCCTTTTCCCCAGTCTTAGCCCAGATTTCCGGGCCCTTTTCGTGCATTTCCAGGTCCTTTCCCAGCTTTCTGGGTGTTTCCCTGCGTTTCCAGGTCTTTTTGTGGATTTCTGTGCCGTTTTCCGCAGTTTCTGGGTCTTTTCCCGGCTTTCCGTGCCGTTTTTCCAGGATTCCCGGGTGTTTTCCCGGATTCCGGGCTCAGGCGGCGCCGGCGAAGATCCCACGCAGGAGGCGGCTCCGGCGCCGCTCGGGCTCCGCGCCGGGATCCGGCGGCCGCCGCCGCCTCTCGCTCTCCGTGAGCCGCTGCGCGAAGCCCCATGGCCGCCGCCGCGCGCCCGCCGCCATCTTGGGCGTGGCGGCCGCCATCTTGGGCGTGCCGGCCGCCGCTTCCTCCGGGGCGGCCATCTTGGGTGGGGAGAGAAGCCATTTTGAGCGGCGCAGCCGCCATCTTGGGTGTGGCAGGAGCCATTTCCCCCTTCCAATCCCCGGCGGCCATTTTGTTCCTCGAAGCCGCAGCCTCTGTGGCGGCCATTTTGGGTGTGGCAGCGGCCATCTTGGGTGTGGCAGCAGCCCTCCTCCTCCCCCACAGCCACATCCCGCCCCCCGGCAGCCATTTTGTGCGCGCTGGCGGCCATGTCACTCACCGAGGCCACGTCCTCCCCGGCGCCCTCGGGGCCTCCTGCATCCGCCTCCTCCCCGGCGGCCATTTTGCGCTTCTCGGCGGCCATTTTGCTCTTCGAAGCCACATCCTCCTCAGCAGCCATCTTGGGAGCGGGGGTGGGGCATGACTGGCGGCGGCCATTTTAGGAGTGGTGTTCCCCTCCCCCAACCCATATCCTCCCCGACGGCCATTTTGTGCCTCCCAGTGACCATCGCGCTCCCCACAGCCCCGCGCTCTCCGGCGGCCATTTTGTGTCCCCCGACTGCCATTTTGTGCCCCCATCTCTCACCGAGGCCGCGTCCCCGGCGGCGGCGGCCATGTCGCGCGCGGCGAAGCTCCGCCCCCGCTGCGCGTTGCGGGCGTAGGCGGCCCCGCGGCGCTTGGCCCCGGCCGCCTCCGCGCGGCGCCGCGCGGCCGCCGCCGCCCGCTCCTGGGCCAGCCGCTCGCTCAGGTGGGGCCACCGGAACCCGGGCAGGTACTGGGGGGGGACCGGGGGGGCGGGGTCAGCCGGCCCCGCCCCCAATAGGCCCCGCCCCCCCACAGCTTCCTGCTCCCCCAATGGGTTTTGCCCCCCCAATACACTTTGATAGGCCCCGCCCCCTCCACATAGACCCCGCCTCCCCCCTAAGACCCCCTCCGCGATGGGCCCCGCCCCCCGATAGACCCCGCCTCCCTCCCCCGGTTCCCCCTCCACGATGGGCCCCGCCCCCCCGATAGGCCCCGCCCCACCCCCCGCAGGCTCTGACCCTGATAGGCCCCCGCCCCCTGCAGGCTCCACCCCCCACGATGGACCCCGCCCCAACAGGCCCCACCCCCTGTAGGTTCCTCCTCCAGGATGGGCCCCACCCCGCAGAGGCCCCGCCCCCTCCAGCACCCACGGGTTCCCCCTCACAATAGGCCCCGCCCTTGATAGGCTCCACCCCCTGCGATGAGCCCCGCCCCCTGATGCCCCCCCACAGGCTCCAAACCCTGAGAGGCCCCGCCCCACCTGCAGGCCCCGCCCCCCTTAGGCCCCACCCCCTTAGGCCCCGCCCGCACCCGCAGGCTCCAGCGCTGGTCCCGCAGGTGCCGTTGCCGGGCGCCCATGGGGGCCCCGCCCAGCAGCGCCGCCGCCATCTTGGCCGCCCTCTTGTCGCGGAACTCCAGCCAGGCCTCGGCCCAGCCCCGCCCCCGGCCACGCCCCCGGCCCCGCCCCCGCCGCCCGCGGGGGCCCCCGGAGCCGCCTGGGGGAGGGGGGAGGGGAGGGGGTCACCAAGGGGCCCAGGGACCCCCAGAGCCCTATGGAGCCCATAGGGGGTCCCTATAGGCCCCCCAGGACCCCACAGCCCCTCCCAGGACCCACCCGACCCTATAGAGCCCCTCCCAAAGACCCCATAGACCAACCCATAGGTCCCCCCCCCCAGTGTCCACCCAGACTCCATAGCTCCGCCCAAGACCCTATAGTCCCCCTCTGACCCTATAGACCCCCCCAGGACCCTATAGCCCCTCCAAACCATATAGCCCTCCAGGACCCTATAGACACCACCCCCAGGACCCTATACCCCCCCCTGCACCCTACAGATCCCCCCTGGACCCTATAGATTTTCCCCGAACCCTACAGATCCCCCCCCCACCCTATACCCTCCCAAGATCCCCCCAGACTCTATAACCCCCCTAGCCCCTATAGATGCCCCCTGGCCCCTATAGATCCGCCCCTGGCTCACCCAGGGGCTGCATGTAGACCCGGCCCAGCTCCCCATGGGCACCCTATAGATCCCTATAGACCCTATGGATGCCGTAGCTCACCCAGGGGCTGCATGTAGACCCAGCCCAGCTCCCCATGGGCACCCTATAGATCCCTATAGACCCTATGGATGCGGTAGCTCACTCAGGGGCTGCACATAGACCTGGCCCAGCTCCCCATGGGCCCCCAGCAGCTCCCCATAGACCCTCCTGTACCCTATAGATCCCTATAGACCCCTATGGATGCCATAGCTCACCCAGGGGCTGCACGTACACCCAGCCCAGCACCCCGCGGGCGCCCCCCAGACCCTATAGACCCCTATAGAGCCCTATGAATGCCACAGCTCACCCAGGGGCTGCATGTAGACCCGGCCCAGCTCCCCGTGGATGCCCTATAGATCCCTATAGACCCCCCCATACCCTATAGACCCCTATAGAGCCCTATGGATACCGTACTCACCCAGGGGCTGCACGTAGACCCGGCCCAGCTCCCCATGGGCACTCCATAGATCCCCCGTACCCTATAGACCCCTATAGAGCCCTATGGATGCCATGCTCACCCAGGCGCTGCACGTAGACCCGGCCCAGCTCCCCGTGGGTGCCCTACAGATCCCTATAGACCCCCTATGGATGCCATACTCACCCAGGGGCTGCACGTAGACCCGGCCCAGCACCCCGTGGGCGCCCCCCAGACCCTATAGACCCCTATAGAGCCCTATGGATGCCATACTCACCCAGGGGCTGCACGTAGACCCGGCCCAGCTCTCCATGGGCACCCCATAGATCCCCCGTACCCTATAGACCCCTATAGTCCCCTATGGATGCCATACTCACCCAGGGGCTGCACATAGACCCAGCCCAGCTCCCCGTGGATGCCCTATAGATCCCTATAGACCCTCCTGTACCCTATAGACCCCTATAGAGCCCTATGGATGCCGTACTCACCCAGGGGCTGCACGTAGACCCGGCCCAGCTCGCCGTGGGCACCCCATAGATCCCCCGTACCCTATAGACCCCTATAGAGCCCTATGGATGCCATGCTCACCCAGGAGCTGCACGTAGACCCAGCCCAGCTCCCCGTGGGTGCCCTATACATCCCTATAGACCCTCCTGTACCCTATAGACCCCTATAGACCCCCTATGGATGCCGTACTCACCCAGGGGCTGCACGTAGACCCGGCCCAGCTCCCTGTGGGTGCCCTATAGACCCCTATAGAGCCCTATGGATGCCATACTCACCCAGGGGCTGCACGTAGACCCGGCCCAGCTCCCCGTGGATGCCCTATAGATCCCTATAGACCCTCCTGTACCCTATAGACCCCTATAGAGCCCTATGGATGCCGTACTCACCCAGGGGCTGCACGTAGACCCGGCCCAGCTCCCCGTGGATGCCCTATAGATCCCTATAGACCCTCCTGTACCCTATAGACCCCTATAGAGCCCTATGGATGCCATACTCACCCAGGGGCTGCACGTACACCCAGCCCAGCTCCCCATGGGCACCCCATAGATCCCCCGTACCCTATAGACCCCTATAGAGCCCTATGGATGCCATACTCACCCAGGGGCTGCACGTAGACCCGGCCCAGCTCCCCGTGGATGCCGTATAGATCCCTATAGACCCTCCTGTACCCTATAGACCCCTATAGAGCCCTATGGATGCCGTACTCACCCAGGGGCTGCACGTAGACCCGGCCCAGCTCCCCGTGCGCCCCCAGCAGCTCCCGCAGGCGCCGGGGGCCCAGCCCGGGGGGCAGCGGCGCCGCGTACAGGAGCCCGGGCACCGCGCGCCGGGGGGGCTGCGGCGTCGCCGGCGTCGCCATCCGCCTGCGGGGGGGTTTGGGGGGGCCTGAGACCCCCGGAGGGACCCGCCAGGGACCCATAACCCCCCATAACCCCCCCAGGGCCCCATAACCCCCATAGGGACCCCCATAACCCCCATAGGAACCCCCATAACCCCCCAGGACCTCCCCAGGGACCCATAACCCCCATAGGGACCCCCATAACCCCCCAGGACCCCCCCCCCAGGGCCCCATAACCCGCCAGGACCCCCCCCAGGGCCCCATAACCCTCATAGGGACCCCCATAACCCCCCAGGACCCCCCCAGGGCCCCATAACCCGCCAGGACCCCCCCAGGGCCCCATAACCCTCATAGGGACCCCCATAACCCCCCAGGACCCCCCCCCAGGGCCCCATAACCCGCCAGGACCCCCCCAGGGACCCATAACCCCCATAGGGACCCCCATAACCCCCCAGGACCCCCCCAGGGCCCCATAACCCGCCAGGACCCCTCCAGGGACCCATAACCCTCATAGGGACCCCCATAACCCCCCCAGGGCACCTATAACCCCCCATGGCCCCATAACCCCCCAGGGACCCCCATAACTCCCATAGGAACCCCCATAATCCCCCAAGAACCCCCATAACCCCCCCAAGGACCCCTAGAACCCCCCCAGGAGCCCCGATATCCCCCCCAGGGACCCCCATAGCCCCCCATGGCCCCATAACCCCCCAGGGACCCCCATGACCCCCTCATGGCCCCGTAACCTGCCCAGGGACCCCCCATAACCCCCAGGAACCCCCCATAACCCCCAAGGACCCCCGGGGATCCCCATAACGTCCAATGGCCCCATATCCCCCCCACGGCCCATAACACCCCCCAGAGACCCCCAGGACCCCCCCAAGGACCCCCAGGCCCCATAACCCCCCTAAGGCCCCATAACCCCCCCCCCAGCCACCCCCAGGACCCCCCATAAACCCCCCATGTCCCTCAACCCCCCTCCAGCGACCCCCCCAGATCCCATAAGAGCCCCCAGGATCCCATAGGGACCCCCAAGAACCCCCCAGGCCCCAAAGGGACCCTCCCGGCCCCCATAACCCCCCCATGTCGCCCAGCCCCCCCCCCCCAGAGCCCCCCTGAACCCCATAGAGCCCCCAGGACCCTATAGGGATCCCCAAGAGCCCCCGGGCCCCAAAGGGACCCCCCAGCCTCCATAATCCCCCTCCATGTCCTCCCAGAGCCTGTCCCGGACCCCATAGAGACCCCCAGGACCCCCCCAGGCCACATAACCCCCCCGCCATGTCCCCCAGCCTCCCACGGGACCCCATAGAGCCCCTGAGACCCCATAGGGACCCCCCGGACCCTATAGGGACTCTATAGGGACCCGGACAGCCCCCGTCGCCCCTCCCGGGCCGTTACCCCTCCCCCAAACCGGCCCCGGTTCCCGCTCCCCCCCCCCCCCCGCGGCCTCACGCACCCGCCGCCGCCGTCGCAAAAGAGCCGGAAAGCGCCGGGCGGAGGGGGCGGGGCCAGAGAGCAGGGGGCGGAGCCTCGCCGCCGCGGCCTGCACCAGGCGGGAGGCGGGGCCAGAGGGAGGGGGCGTGGTCTGGGTGAGTGTTGTGGAGGGCGCAGAGGGCGTGGTTTGGGGAGGGGGCGTGGCCCCGACTCCCCGGTCTGGCATAGACGGGAGGCGGGGCCAGAGGGAAGGGGCGTGGCCACGCCGCGATTGAAACCTCCTCGGAGCGGGGCGTGGTCAGAGCGGGGGGGGGCAGAGCGACGGCGGAGAGGGGGCGTGGCCGGGGGCGTGGCCTGGAGGGCGTGGCCTGGAGGGCGGGAACCGCGTGCGCGGCGCCGCCGGGCCGTTTCCCCCCGTTTCCCGACGGTTTCTCCCCGTTTTTGAGGCGTTTTTAACGCCGAAAACCCTTTTCTGGGCGGTTTCAGGGGGGGTTTCTCTCAGGGTTTGTTTCCCCGCTGTTTTTTTCCCCGTTTTTACCTCAACTTTGCTCCTTCCCGCGGCGCCGCCGCCGTTTTCTCCTCAGCGCCCGTTGCCCACATGACACCATTTTCCCTTCGCCCCTCGTTTTTCCTGTGGTTTTGCTGATTTTTAATTAATTTGTTTTATTTTCCAGTTATTTTACAACTTTTTTATCGATATTTTCTCCCTTTTCTTGCCTTGTTTTCCTCAGCGCATGTTTTAAATGCTTTTGCCTTCAATTTTTATTTTTCCGGCTGTTTTTACGTTACTTTATTCGCACCTGTTTCCCCATTTTTTAACCAATTTTATCCCATTTTTCTTCAGCCTTCTGTTTCTCCTCTGATTTTCCACATTTCTCTTTTTCTCCACTGCTTTTCTCTTCATTCCTTTACCCCCCACTCTTTCCTGACCATTTCCTCCCCCAAAACCTTATTTTTAGCCATTTTTCCATAATTTATCTTTGCTTTTCTCCCATTCCTTTTCTATTCACTCCCTTTCAACCATTTTTATCATTTCCCCCCTTTTTTTCTCCATTTAACCCTTCTCTTTCCCCTCCTTCCCCCATGCTATTCCCCTCAATGTCCCTTTCCCCATCTCTTCCTCCAAATTTTCCTCATTTCACTCATAATTATCTCTATTTTCTCTCCTAATTTTAAATATAAAAAAATTCTCTTCTACATTTTCTCTTTTTTAATCTTTTTCAATTATTTTTCCCTTTATTTTTTGTCTCTTGTTTTTCTCCTGTTTTCCCCCTATTTGCGCTCCAGAATTCCTTTTTTCTCCATTTTTGTCTTTCAGTACCCATTAATGTATAATACCAATAATAAAACAATATCTAATGTCTGTCACTCATATTTACTACTAAAAGTCCATCAATATTTGATGTTTGCTCTTAAAAAAAAACCTTGTTTCTCTGTTTTTCCCCCTTTTCTTTTTCTTTTTTTTTTCATTTCTCTCCTTTTCTCTTTGCTTTTTGAATCTTTTGCACTCATTTTCCCCCTTTTCCCATTTTTATGCCTTTTCCCTTTTCTTCCCCTTATTTTCTCCATTTTTCCTCTCAAAACTCCCCTTTTCCCTCATTTTCCTCCATTTTCCTCCATTTACTCCCCCAAAATGCTCCACTACCCCAATTCCTTCCCCCTTTCCCTCCTTTTCCCCTATTTTCCCCTTTTCACTCCATTCCAGCCCTTTTTCATAGCTCAATCCCTTCCTTTTCAACATTCCTTTTTTTCCATTTCAGCATCATTTTTCCTACTTTTTTCCTACTTTTTTTCCTGTATCTTTCTTGCTTTTCCCTGTATCTTTCCGCACTTCTTTCCTCTTTTTTCCGCCTTTCTTTCTTATTTTTTCCCTTTTTTCTTATTTCCCCTTTTTTGTTATTTTTCCCCTTTTTCTTATTTTGTTCCCTTTTTTCTTATTTTCCCCCTTTTTTCTCTTCTTCCCTTTTCTTTTTTCTCTTTTTTCTTTTTCCCCCTTTTTTCTTTTTCCCCCTTTTTTCTTTTTCCCCCTTTTTTTCTTTTTCCCCCTTTTTTTCTTTTTCCCCCTTTTTTTCTTTTTCCCCTTTTTTTCTTTTCCCCCCTTTTTTTTCTTTTTTCCCTTTTTTCTTTTTTCCCCCTTTTTTTCTTTTTTCCCCTTTTTTTCTTTTTTCCCCTTTTTTTCTTTTTCCCCCCTTTTTTCTTTTTTCCCCTTTTTTTCTTTTTTCCCCTTTTTTTCTTTTTTCCCCCTTTTTTCTTTTTTCCCCTTTTTTCTTTTTTCCCTTTTTTCTTTTTCCCTCTTTTTTCTTTCCCCCCCTTTTTTTCTTTTTCCCCCTTTTTTTTTCTTTTTTTCCCTTTTTTCTTTTTTCCCCTTTTTTCTTTTTTCCCCTTTTTTCTTTTTTCCCTTTTTTCTTTCCCCCCCCCTTTTTTCTTTTCCCCCCTTCCCCCCCTTTTTTCTCCTTTTTCCTTTTCCCTCCTTTTTTCCTTTTCCTTTTCCCCCCTTTTTTCATTTTCCCCTTTTTTCTGTTTTTCCCCTTTTTTCTGTTTTTCCCCTTTTTTTCTGTTTTTCCCCCTTTTTTCTGTTTTTCCCCCTTTTTTCTGTTTTCCCCCCCTTTTCTTATTTCCCTCCCCTTTTTTCTTTCTTATTCCCTTCCCCCTCGTTTCCCCCTCGCTTCCCCCTCGTTTCCCCCTCGTTTCCCCCTCGTTTCCCCCTCGTTTCCCCCTCGTTCCCCCCTCGCTTCCCCCTCGCTTCCCCCTCGTTTCCCCCTCGTTTCCCCCTCGTCTCCCCCTCGTCTCCCCCTCGTTTCCCCCTTTCTGTTTTCCCCTTTCTCCCTCTTTCTCCCTGTCCCCCATGTCCCCCCTCCCTCGCTCCTCTTTTCCCTTGATCCCGGCTGTTCCCTGTCTCTCCCCAATCCGCAGGGATTTGGCTCCGGGGCCGCTCGCCCGGGGAAGAGCAGCGGGATTAAAGCGTAATCCGGGGGGGGGGGGGGAGTTAAAGCCGCCCCTAATCCCCCCTCCAGCTGCTGCCCCCCCCAATTAACAGCTGTTTAATTGCCGCAGGGCCCCGGAGCATCATGGGAGTCCGGCCAAGTGGGGGCTCCCCCCCGGCGGCGTCCGAGGGGCCCAGGCGTCCGGGAGCGCCGAGCGCCGCAGGTGGGTGCGGGGGGCTGGGGACCCCCATGGGGCTGGGGACACCCCAGGGACCCCCCGTCCTGCCCCACATCCTCCCCATGGGGCTGGGGACCCCCCATGGGGCTGGGGACACCCCAGGAACCCCCCGTCCTGCCCCACATCCTCCCCATAGGGCTGGGGACACTCCAGGGATCCCCCCATGGGGCTGGGGACACCCCAGGGACCCCCCGTCCTGTCCCACATCCTCCCCATGGGGCTGGGGACACCCCAGGGACCCCCCCATGGGGCTGGAGACCCCCGGGAACCCCCCATGGGGCTGGGGACCCCCGGGGACCCCCCGTCCTGCCCCACATCCCCCCCATCTATAGGGCTGGGGACCCCCCAGGGACCCCCATTACCCCCCTAGGGGCCCCTCATGTCCCCCAGAGACACCCGGGGACCCCCCCAAAACCCCCCAGGACCCCCCCAGGGACCTCCCATAGCCCCCCAGGGACCCCCATTACCCCCCAAGGACCCCTCGTGTCCCCCAGGGACCCCCATAGTCCCCCAGGGCCCCTCTAGGGTCCCCAGGGTCCCCCAGAGAGCCCCAGGGACCCCCCAGGACCCCCCAGAGCCCCCTGTAGCCCCCCATGTCCCCCCATGTCCCCCCGCTGACCCCCGTGCTCTTCCCGCAGCCGTGACCATGTCCCCGCTGCCACCGGCCCCGTTGCTGCTGCTGCTACTGCTGTCGCTGTCCCCGTTGGTGACACCGTGGCGGGCACCGTCCCCATCCCCATTAATGTCCCCGTGGCGCACACTGTCCCTGTCCCCGCTGCTCCTGCTGTCCCTGTGCCCCGCGGTGTCCCCATGGCAGACCCAGTCCATGTCCCCTTCAATGTCCCCGTGGCTGCTGCTGTCCTTGTCCCCTGCAGTGTCCCCATGGCAGGCACCATCAATGTCCCTGTCCCCGTCCCCGCTGCTCCTGCTGTCCCTGTGCCCCATGGCCTCCCCATGGCAGACCCAGTCCATGTCCCCATCAATGTCCCCACTGCTGCTGCTGTCCCTGTCCCCTGCAGTGTCCCCATGGCAGCCCCTCTCCCTGTCCCCCTCCATGTCCCCGTGGCTGCTCGTGCTGTCCCTGTCCCCCACAGCCTCCCCGTGGCAGACCCCGTCCATGTCCCTGTCCCCCTCCATGTCCCCATTGCTCCTGCTGTCCCTGTGCCCCGTGGCCTCCCCATGGCAGACCCCATCCATGTCCCTGTCCCCCTCCGTGTCCCCACTGCTCGTGCTGTCCCTGTCCCCCACAGCCTCCCCATGGCAGACCCCATCCATGTCCCTGTCCCCGTCCCCATTGCTCCTGCTGTCCCTGTGCCCCGTGTCCTCCCCGTGGCAGACCCCGTCCACGTCCCTGTCCCCCTCCGTGTCCCCACTGCTCCTGCTGTCCCCGTCAGTGTCCCCGTGGCGCTCCCCGCCGCCACGGCAGCCGCTGGCGGTGCGCGTGCCGGGCGAGCTGACGCTGGGCGGGCTGTTCCCGGTGCACGCGCGCGGCGCCGGCGGGGCGCCGTGCGGCGCGCTGCGCAAGGAGCAGGGCGTGCACCGCCTCGAGGCCATGCTGTACGCGCTGGACCGCGTCAACGGCGACCCGCGCCTGCTGCCCAACGTCACCCTGGGCGCCCGCATCCTGGACACGTGCTCCCGGGACACCTACGCGCTGGAGCAGGCGCTGTCCTTCGTGCAGGCGCTGCTGCGGCGCGACGGCGACGAGGACGCGGCGCGCTGCGAGGACGGGCGCCCGCCGCGCCGCCCGCCGCCCGAGCTGCTCGTGGGCGTCATCGGGGCCTCGGCCAGCTCCGTGTCCATCATGGTGGCCAACGTGCTGCGGCTCTTTGCGGTGAGTGTGGGGACGTGGGGGACATTGGGGACATTGGGGACATGGACATGGGACACACCTGGGGCTCCGTGTCCATCATGGTGGCCAACGTGCTGCGGCTCTTCGCGGTGAGTGTGGGGACGTGGGGGACATGGTGGGGACATTGGGGACATGGACATGGGACACACCTGGGGCTCCGTGTCCATCATGGTGGCCAACGTGCTGCGGCTCTTCGCGGTGAGTGTGGGGACATGGTGGGGACATGGGGACATGGGGGACATAGATATGGGACACACATGGGGCTCCGTGTCCATCATGGTGGCCAACGTGCTGCGGCTCTTCGCGGTGAGTGCGGGGACATGGGGGACATGGTGGGGACATTGGGGACATGGGACACACATGGGGCTCCGTGTCCATCATGGTGGTCAACATGCTGCGGCTCTTCACGGTGAGCGGGGACATGGGGACATGGTGGGGACATGGAGGACACACGGGGGACATGGGACACACATGGAGCTCCGTGTCCATCATGGTGGCCAACGTGCTGCGGCTCTTTGCGGTGAGCGGGGACATGGGGGAGACACGGGGACATTGGGGACATGAGGAACACACGGGGACATGGGGGACATGGATATGGGACACACATGGGGCTTCGTGTCCATCATGGTGGCCAACGTGCTGCGGCTCTTTGCGGTGAGTGTGGGGACATGGTGGGGACATGGGGGACATGGACATGGGACACACCTGGGGCTCCGTGTCCATCATGGTGGCCAACGTGCTGCGGCTCTTCGCGGTGAGTGTGGGGACGTGGGGGACACTGGGGACATTGGGGACATGGACATGGGACACACATGGGGCTCCGTGTCCATCATGGTGGCCAACGTGCTGCGCCTCTTTGCGATGAGTGCGGGGACATGGGGGACATGGTGGGGACATGGGGGACATGGGGCTCCGTGTCCATCATGGTGGCCAACATGCTGCGGCTCTTCGCGGTGAGCAGGGACATTGGGGACACTGGGGACATTGGGGACATGGGGCTACGTGTCCATCATGGGCATCATCAGGGCCTCAGCCAGCTCCGTGTCCATCATGGTGGCCAACGTGCTGCGGCTCTTCGCGGTGAGCAGGGACATGGGGGACACTGGGGACATTGGGGACATGGGGCTACGTGTCCATCATGGGCATCATCAGGGCCTCAGCCAGCTCCGTGTCCATCATGGTGGCCAATGTGCTGCGGCTCTTCGCGGTGAGCAGGGACACAGGGACATGGGGGACACATGGGGGACATGGGGACACATGGACGTGGGGCTTGTGTCCATCATGGGCATCATCAGGGCCTCAGCCAGCTCCGTGTCCATCATGGTGGCCAACGTGCTGCGGCTCTTTGCGGTGAGCGGGGACATGGGGGACACTGGGGACATGGGGGACATGGACATGGGACACACATGGAGTTCCGTGTCCATCATGGTGGCCAACGTGCTGCGGCTCTTTGCGGTGAGTGCGGGGACATGGGGGACATGGTGGGGACATTGGGGACATGGGGGACATGGGGCTCCGTGTCCATCATGGTGGCCAACGTGCTGCGGCTCTTCGCGGTGAGTGTGGGGACGTGGGGGACATTGGGGACATTGGGGACATGGACATGGGACACACCTGGGGCTCCGTGTCCATCATGGTGGCCAATGTGCTGCGCCTCTTTGCGGTGAGTGCGGGGACATGGGGGACATGGTGGGGACATGGGGGACATGGGGCTCCGTGTCCATCATGGTGGCCAACGTGCTGCGGCTCTTCGCGGTGAGCAGGGACATTGGGGACACGGGGACATTGGGGACATGGGGCTACGTGTCCATCATGGGCGTCATCAGGGCCTTGGGCAGCTTCGTGTTCATCATGGTGGCCAACGTGCTGCGGCTCTTTGCAGTGAGTGTGGGGACATGGGGACATGGGGGACATGGACATGGGACACACCTGGGGCTCCGTGTCCATCATGGTGGCCAACGTGCTGCGGCTCTTTGCGGTGAATGTGGGGACATGGGGACACTGGGGACATGGGGGACATGGATATGGGACACACCTGGGGCTCCGTGTCCATCATGGTGGCCAACGTGCTGCGGCTCTTTGCGGTGAGTGTGGGGACATGGGGACACTGGGGACACATGGGGGACATTGGGGACATGGGGGACATGGACATCATGGTGGCCAACGTGCTGCGGCTCTTTGTGGTGAGCGTGGGGACATGGTGGGGACATGGGGGACATGGACATGGGACACACATGGGGCTCCGTGTCCATCATGGTGGCCAACGTGCTGCGGCTCTTTGCGGTGAATGTGGGGACATGGGGACACTGGGGACATGGGGGACATGGATATGGGACACACCTGGGGCTCCGTGTCCATCATGGTGGCCAACGTGCTGCGGCTCTTTGCGGTGAGTGTGGGGACATGGGGACACTGGGGACACATGGGGGACATTGGGGACATGGGGGACATGGACATCATGGTGGCCAACGTGCTGCGGCTCTTTGTGGTGAGCGTGGGGACATGGTGGGGACATGGGGGACATGGACATGGGACACACATGGGGCTCCGTGTCCATCATGGTGGCCAACGTGCTGCGGCTCTTTGCGGTGAGCGTGGGGACATGGTGGGGACATGGGGGACACATGGGGGACATTGGGGACACATGAACATGGGACATACATGGAGCTCCGTGTCCATCATGGTGGCCAACGTGCTGTGGCTCTTTGCAGTGAGTGTGCGGGGACGTGGGGACACAGGGGACACATGGACATGTAGAACATGGGGACACAGGGACATGGGACACACATGGAACCCCGTGTCCATCATGGGCGTCATCAGGGCCTTGGGCAGCTTCGTGTCCATCATGGTGTCCAACGTGCTGCGGCTCTTTGCAGTGAGTGTGGGGACGTGGGGACACTGGGGACACATGGGGGACATTGGGGACATGGGGGACATGGACATCATGGTGGCCAACGTGCTGCGGCTCTTTGTGGTGAGCGTGGGGACATGGTGGGGACATGGGGGACATGGACATGGGACACACATGGGGCTCCATGTCCATCATGGTGGCCAACGTGCTGCGGCTCTTTGCAGTGAGTGTGGGGACGTGGGGACATTGGGGACGTGGGGGACATGGACATGGGACACACATGGGGCTCCGTGTCCATCATGGTGGCCAACGTGCTGCGGCTCTTTGCAGTGAGTGTGGGGGGACATGGGGACACAGGGGACACATGGACATGTAGAACATGGGGACATGGGGACACAGGGACATGGGACACACATGGAGCTCCGTGTCCATCATGGTGGTCATCAGGGCCTTGGGCAGCTTCGTGTCCATCATGGTGGCCAACGTGCTGCGGTTCTTTGCGGTGAGCGGGGACATGGGGGACACTGGGGACATGGGGGACATGGACATGGGACACACCTGGGGCTCCGTGTCCATCATGGTGGCCAACGTGCTGCAGCTCTTTGCGGTAAGTGTGGGGACATGGGGACACTGGGGACACATGGGGGACATTGGGGACATGGGGGACATGGACATCATGGTGGCCAACGTGCTGCGGCTCTTTGCGCTGAGCGTGGGGACATGGTGGGGACATGGGGGACATGGACATGGGACACACATGGGGCTCCGTGTCCATCATGGTGGCCAACGTGCTGCGGCTCTTTGCGGTGAGTGTAGGGATATTGGGGACATTGGGGACACATGGTGGACATAGGGGACACATGAACATGGGACATACATGGGGCTCCGTGTCCATCATGGTGGCCAACGTGCTGCGGCTCTTTGCAGTGAGTGTGGGGGGACATGGGGACACAGGGGACACATGGGCATGTAGAACATGGGGACATGGGGACACAGGGACATGGGACACACATGGAACCCCGTGTCCATCATGGGCGTCATCAGGGCCTTGGGCAGCTTCATGTTCATCATGGTGTCCAACGTGCTGCGGCTCTTCGCAGTGAGTGTGGGGACGTGGGGACATTGGGGACGTGGGGGACATGGACATGGGACACACATGGGGCTCCGTGTCCATCATGGTGGCCAACGTGCTGCGGCTCTTCGCGGTGTGCAGGGACATTGGGGACACGGGGACATTGGGGACATGGGGCTACGTGTCCATCATGGGCGTCA
The DNA here is from genome assembly GCF_059628265.1 of Tinamus guttatus. Classification (NCBI taxonomy): domain Eukaryota; kingdom Metazoa; phylum Chordata; class Aves; order Tinamiformes; family Tinamidae; genus Tinamus; species Tinamus guttatus. The sequence goes on from NW_028289427.1 coordinate 39,216, forward strand.
CTGGGGCCTCGGCCAGCTCCGTGTCCATCATGGTGGCCAATGTGCTGCGGCTCTTCGCGGTGAGCAGGGACACAGGGACATGGGGGACACATGGGGGACATGGGGACACATGGACGTGGGGCTTGTGTCCATCATGGGCATCATCAGGGCCTCAGCCAGCTCCGTGTCCATCATGGTGGCCAACGTGCTGCGGCTCTTTGCGGTGAGCGGGGACATGGGGGACACTGGGGACATGGGGGACATGGACATGGGACACACATGGAGTTCCGTGTCCATCATGGTGGCCAACGTGCTGCGGCTCTTTGCGGTGAGCGGGGACATGGGGGACACTGGGGACATGGGGGACATGGACATGGGACACACATGGAGTTCCGTGTCCATCATGGTGGCCAACGTGCTGCGGCTCTTTGCGGTGAGTGCGGGGACATGGGGGACATGGTGGGGACATTGGGGACATGGGGGACATGGGGCTCCGTGTCCATCATGGTGGCCAACGTGCTGCGGCTCTTCGCGGTGAGTGTGGGGACGTGGGGGACATTGGGGACATTGGGGACATGGACATGGGACACACCTGGGGCTCCGTGTCCATCATGGTGGCCAATGTGCTGCGCCTCTTTGCGGTGAGTGCGGGGACATGGGGGACATGGTGGGGACATGGGGGACATGGGGCTCCGTGTCCATCATGGTGGCCAACGTGCTGCGGCTCTTCGCGGTGAGCAGGGACATTGGGGACACGGGGACATTGGGGACATGGGGCTACGTGTCCATCATGGGCGTCATCAGGGCCTTGGGCAGCTTCGTGTTCATCATGGTGGCCAACGTGCTGCGGCTCTTTGCGGTGAATGTGGGGACATGGGGACACTGGGGACATGGGGGACATGGATATGGGACACACCTGGGGCTCCGTGTCCATCATGGTGGCCAACGTGCTGCGGCTCTTTGCGGTGAGTGTGGGGACATGGGGACACTGGGGACACATGGGGGACATTGGGGACATGGGGGACATGGACATCATGGTGGCCAACGTGCTGCGGCTCTTTGTGGTGAGCGTGGGGACATGGTGGGGACATGGGGGACATGGACATGGGACACACATGGGGCTCCGTGTCCATCATGGTGGCCAACGTGCTGCGGCTCTTTGCGGTGAGCGTGGGGACATGGTGGGGACATGGGGGACACATGGGGGACATTGGGGACACATGAACATGGGACATACATGGAGCTCCGTGTCCATCATGGTGGCCAACGTGCTGTGGCTCTTTGCAGTGAGTGTGCGGGGACGTGGGGACACAGGGGACACATGGACATGTAGAACATGGGGACACAGGGACATGGGACACACATGGAACCCCGTGTCCATCATGGGCGTCATCAGGGCCTTGGGCAGCTTCGTGTCCATCATGGTGTCCAACGTGCTGCGGCTCTTTGCAGTGAGTGTGGGGACGTGGGGACACTGGGGACACATGGGGGACATTGGGGACATGGGGGACATGGACATCATGGTGGCCAACGTGCTGCGGCTCTTTGTGGTGAGCGTGGGGACATGGTGGGGACATGGGGGACATGGACATGGGACACACATGGGGCTCCATGTCCATCATGGTGGCCAACGTGCTGCGGCTCTTTGCAGTGAGTGTGGGGACGTGGGGACATTGGGGACGTGGGGGACATGGACATGGGACACACATGGGGCTCCGTGTCCATCATGGTGGCCAACGTGCTGCGGCTCTTTGCAGTGAGTGTGGGGGGACATGGGGACACAGGGGACACATGGACATGTAGAACATGGGGACATGGGGACACAGGGACATGGGACACACATGGAGCTCCGTGTCCATCATGGTGGTCCTCAGGGCCTTGGGCAGCTTCGTGTCCATCATGGTGGCCAACGTGCTGCGGTTCTTTGCGGTGAGCGGGGACATGGGGGACACTGGGGACATGGGGGACATGGACATGGGACACACCTGGGGCTCCGTGTCCATCATGGTGGCCAACGTGCTGCAGCTCTTTGCGGTAAGTGTGGGGACATGGGGACACTGGGGACACATGGGGGACATTGGGGACATGGGGGACATGGACATCATGGTGGCCAACGTGCTGCGGCTCTTTGCGCTGAGCGTGGGGACATGGTGGGGACATGGGGGACATGGACATGGGACACACATGGGGCTCCGTGTCCATCATGGTGGCCAACGTGCTGCGGCTCTTTGCGGTGAGTGTAGGGATATTGGGGACATTGGGGACACATGGTGGACATAGGGGACACATGAACATGGGACATACATGGGGCTCCGTGTCCATCATGGTGGCCAACGTGCTGCGGCTCTTTGCAGTGAGTGTGGGGGGACATGGGGACACAGGGGACACATGGGCATGTAGAACATGGGGACATGGGGACACAGGGACATGGGACACACATGGAACCCCGTGTCCATCATGGGCGTCATCAGGGCCTTGGGCAGCTTCATGTTCATCATGGTGTCCAACGTGCTGCGGCTCTTCGCAGTGAGTGTGGGGACGTGGGGACATTGGGGACGTGGGGGACATGGACATGGGACACACATGGGGCTCCGTGTCCATCATGGTGGCCAACGTGCTGCGGCTCTTCGCGGTGTGCAGGGACATTGGGGACACGGGGACATTGGGGACATGGGGCTACGTGTCCATCATGGGCGTCACTGGGGCCTCGGCCAGCTCCGTGTCCATCATGGTGGCCAATGTGCTGCGGCTCTTCGCGGTGAGCAGGGGCATTGGGGTCACGGGGACATTGGGGACATGGGGCTCCGTGTCCATCATGGTGGCCAACGTGCTGCGGCTCTTCGCGGTGAGCAGGGACACAGGGACATGGGGGACACATGGGGGACATGGGGACACATGGACGTGGGGCTTGTGTCCATCATGGGCATCATCAGGGCCTCAGCCAGCTCCGTGTCCATCATGGTGGCCAACGTGCTGCGGCTCTTTGCAGTGAGTGTGGGGGGACGTGGGGACACAGGGGACACATGGACATGTAGAACATGGGGACATGGGGACACAGGGACATGGGACACACATGGAGCCCCGTGTCCATCATGGGCGTCATCAGGGCCTTGGGCAGCTTCGTGTCCATCATGGTGTCCAACGTGCTGCGGCTCTTCGTGGTGAGTGTGGGAACGTGGGGACATTGGGGACATTGGGGACATGGATATGGAACACACATGGGGCTCCGTGTCCATCATGGTGGCCAACGTGCTGCGGCTCTTCACGGTGAGCAGGGACATGGGGGACACATGCACATTGGGGACATGGGGCTCCGTGTCCATCACGGGCGCCATCGGGGCCTCGGCCAGCTCCATGTCCATCATGGTGGCCAACGTGCTGCGGCTCTTCGCGGTGAGTGCGGGGACATGGGGACATGGGGGACATGGAGAACACATGCACATAGGGCTCCGTGTCCATCATGGTGGCCAACGTGCTGCGGCTCGTCGCGGTGAGTGTGGGGACATGGGGGACATGGGGGACGTGGGGCTCCGTGTCCATCATGGGCGTTATCGGGGCCTCGGCCAGCTCTGTGTCCATCATGGTGGCCAACGTGCTGCGGCTCTTCACGGTGAGCGGGGACACAGGGACATGGTGGGGACATGGGGGACACACGGGGGACATGGGACACACATGGGGCTCCGTGTCCATCATGGGCGTCATCAGCATCTCGGCCAGCTCCGTGTCCATCATGGTGGCCAACGTGCTGCGGCTCTTCGCGGTGAGTGTGGAGACATGGGGACACTGGGGACATGGAGAACACATGGGGACATGGGGCTCCGTGTCCATCATGGTGACCAACGTGCTGCACCTCTTTACGGTGAGTGTGGGGACATCAGGGGGACATGGGGACATGGGGGACACACGGGGGACACACGGGGACTCTGTGTCCATCATGGTGGCCAACGTGTTGCGCCTCTTCACAGTGAGTGTGGGGACATCAGGGGCACATGGGGGACATGGGGGACACATGGGAGATACGGGGGGCATGTGAGGGCGCAGGGGGACACGGGACAGCAGGGGACACAGGGGGACACGCGTGGGACGTGTTGGGGTGGGCGGGAGGGCCACAGGGGTCCGTGTCGCTCCGTGTCATTCCCGTGTCACTCCCGTGTCATTCCCGCGTCACTCCCATCTCATTTCCATGTCACTCCATGTCATTCCCATGTTGCTCCATGTCACTCCCGTGTCATCCCCGTGTCACTCCCATGTCATTCCTGTGTCACTCCATGTCATTCCGATGTTGCTCCGTGTCGCTCCATGTCACTCCCATGTCACTCCAGTGTCGCTCCGTGTCACTCCCGTGTCATTCCCGTCTCATTCCCATGTCACTCCATGTCATTCCCATGTTGCTCCGTGTCGCTCCGTGTCATTCCCGTGTCATTCCCATGTCACTCCATGTCACTCCATGTCACTCCATGTCACTCCCATGTTGCTCCGTGTCGCTCCGTGTCATTCCCGTGTCATTCCCGTCTCATTCCCGTGTCACTCCATGTCACTCCCATGTTGCTCCGTGTCGCTCCGTGTCACTCCCGTGTCATTCCCGTCTCATTCCCATGTCACTCCATGTCATTCCCGTCTCATTCCCATGTCACTCCATGTCACTCCCATGTTGCTCCGTGTTGCTCCGTGTCATTCCTGTGTCATTCCCGTCTCATTCCCATGTCACTCCATGTTATTCCCGTCTCATTCCCATGTCACTCCATGTCACTCCCATGTTGCTCCGTGTTGCTCCATGTCATTCCTGTGTCATTCCCGTCTCATTCCCATGTCACTCCATGTCATTCCCATGTTGCTCCGTGTCGCTCCGTGTCATTCCCGTGTCATTCCTGTCTCATTCCCATGTCACTCCATGTCACTCCCATGTTGCTCCGTGTCACTCCGTGTCATTCCCGTCTCATTCCCGTGTCACTCCATGTCACTCCCATGTTGCTCCGTGTCGCTCCATGTCATTCCTGTGTCATTCCCATGTCATTCCCATGTTGCTCCGTGTCGCTCCATGTCACTCTCATGTCACTCCAGTGTCGCTCCGTGTCATTCCCGTGTCATTCCCATGTCACTCCATGTCACTCCATGTCACTCCATGTCACTCCCATGTTGCTCCGTGTCGCTCCGTGTCATTCCTGTCTCATTCCCGTCTCATTCCCATGTCACTCCATGTCACTCCCATGTTGCTCCGTGTCGCTCCGTGTCACTCCCATGTCATTCCCGTCTCATTCCCGTCTCATTCCCATGTCACTCCCATGTTGCTCCGTGTCGCTCCGTGTCACTCCCGTGTCATTCCCGTCTCATTCCCATGTCACTCCATGTCACTCCCATGTTGCTCCGTGTCGCTCCGTGTCATTCCCGTCTCATTCCCGTCTCATTCCCATGTCACTCCATGTCATTCCCATGTTGCTCCGTGTCACTCCCGTGTCATTCCCGTCTCATTCCCATGTCACTCCATGTCACTCCCATGTTGCTCCGTGTCGCTCCGTGTCATTCCCGTCTCATTCCCATGTCACTCCATGTCACTCCCATGTTGCTCCGTGTCGCTCCGTGTCACTCCCGTGTCATTCCCATCTCATTCCCATGTCACTCCATGTCACTCCAGTGTCGCTCCGTGTCACTCCCATGTCATTCCCGTCTCATTCCCATGTCACTCCATGTCACTCCCATGTTGCTCCGTGTCGCTCCATGTCATTCCCGTGTCATTCCCGTGTCATTCCCGTGTCACTCCAATGTTGCTCCGTGTCACTCCATGTCATTCCCATGTCACTCCAGTGTCGCTCCGTGTCATTCCCGTGTCACTCCCGTCTCATTCCCGTGTCCCTCCATGTCACTCCCATGTTGCTCCGTGTTGCTCCATGTCATTCCTGTGTCATTCCCATGTCCCTCCATGACGCCTGGGCCCCTCCGGGAGCTTCCAGAACCTTCCCCCGCCCCCTCCCCCTCCCACAATGCCCCGGGGCGGCGCCAAACACCCAGGGAGGGGGGGGGCGGGTCAGGGAGTGGCGCCAAACAGGGCGGGGGACACCCAGGCCCCGCCCCCACAGGCTCCACCCCCCTGGCCAGGCCCCGCCTCCCTGGGCTCCCAGCCCCGCCTCCCTGAACTCCAGGCTCCTCCTCCCCGCTCTCCTGGGCCCCATCCTGCCCCTCCCGCATCCCCCCTGCCCCACATCGCCCATTCCCGGGGCACATCCTGATCCCCATCCCCATTCCCGGTATTCCCGGTATTCCCACTGCAGATCCCGCAGATCAGCTACGCGTCCACGGCCCCGGAGCTCCATGACCGCGGGGGGCCCATCCTGACCCACATCCCCTATTCCCAATGTGGGGCCCATCCTGACCCCCATTCCCAGGGCAGATCCTGACCCCCATTCCCGATATTCCCGGTATTCCGGGGCAGATCCCGCAGATCAGCTACGCGTCCACGGCCCCCGAGCTCAGCGACCGCGGGGGGCCCATCCTGACCCCCATTCCCATTCCCAATGTGGGGTCCATCCTGACCGCAATCCCAGTATTCCCGGCATTCCCGGCATTCCCATGCAGATCCTGCAGATCAGCTACGCGTCCACAGCCCCCGAGCTCAGCAACCGCGGGGGGCCCATCCTGACCCACATCCTGGTGGGGCAGATCCCGATCCTGAGCCCATCTCCCTGCATTCCCATCCCCATTCCCGATATTCCCAACGCAGATCCCGCAGATCAGCTACACGTCCACGGCCCCCGAGCTCAGCGACCGCGGGCGCTACGAGTTCTTCTCGCGCGTGGTGCAGATCCCCATCCTGATCTCCATCCCCATTCCGGGATAATTCCCGGCATTCCCAACGCAGATCCCGCAGATCAGCTACGCGTCCACGGCCCCGGAGCTCAGCGACCGCGGGCGCTATGAGTTCTTCTCGCGCGTGGTGCAGATCCCCATCCTGAGCCCCATTCCCATCCCCATTCCCATCCCCATTCCGGGATAATTCCCGGCATTCCCGGCATTCCCAACGCAGATCCCGCAGATCAGCTACGCGTCCACGGCCCCCGAGCTCAGCGACCGCGGGCGCTACGAGTTCTTCTCGCGCGTGGTGCAGATCCCCATCCTGATCCCCATTCCCATCCCCATTCCTGGCATTCCTGGCATTCCCGATATTCCCAACGCAGATCCCGCAGATCAGCTACGCGTCCACGGCCCCCGAGCTCAGCGACCGCGGGCGCTACGAGTTCTTCTCGCGCGTGGTGCCCCCCGACTCGCAGCAGGCCCAGGCCATGGTGGCCCTGGTGCGGGCCCTGGGCTGGAGCTACGTGGCCACCGTGGCCTCCGAGGGCAACTACGGCGAGAGCGGCGTGGACGCCTTCCTGCAGAGCTCCCGGGAAGCGGGTACAGAATGGGAATGGGATCGGGAATACCATGGGAATGGGAATGGGATCAGGAATACCGATGGGAATGGGGTGGGAGAGAGCGGCGTGGACGCCTTCCTGCAGAGCTCCCGGGAAGCGGGTACGGAATGGGAATGGGATCGGGAATACCATGGGAATGGGGTGGGAGAGAGCGGCGTGGACGCCTTCCTGCAGAGCTCCCGGGAAGCGGGTACGGAATGGGAATGGGATCGGGAATACCATGGGAATGGGAATGGGATCAGGAATACCAATGGGAATGGGGTGGGAGAGAGCGGCGTGGAGGCCTTCCTGCAGAGCTCCCGGGAAGCGGGTACGGAATGGGAATGGGATCGGGAATACCATGGGAATGGGAATGGGAATGGGAATGGGAGAGAGCGGCGTGGACGCCTTCCTGCAGAGCTCCCGGGAAGCAGGTACATCCATAGGGAATGGGAATGGGGATGGGAATGGGAATGGGGATGGGAGAGAGCGGCGTGGACGCCTTCCTGCAGAGCTCCCGGGAAGCGGGTATGGGAATACCAATGGGAATGGGAATGGGATCAGGAATACCAATGGGAATGGGGTGGGAATGGGAGAGAGCGGCGTGGACGCCTTCCTGCAGAGCTCCCGGGAAGCGGGTACGGAATGGGAATGGGATCGGGAATACCATGGGAATGGGAATGGGAATGGGAATGGGAATGGGAATGGGAGAGAGCGGCGTGGACGCCTTCCTGCAGAGCTCCCGGGAAGCGGGTACGGGAATACCAATGGGAATGGGAATGGGATCAGGAATACCAATGGGAATGGGGTGGGAATGGGAGAGAGCGGCGTGGACGCCTTCCTGCAGAGCTCCCGGGAAGCGGGTACGGAATGGGAATGGGATCGGGAATACCATGGGAATGGGAATGGGATCAGGAATACCGATGGGAATGGGGTGGGAGAGAGCGGCGTGGACGCCTTCCTGCAGAGCTCCCGGGAAGCGGGTACATCCATAGGGAATGGGAATGGTATTGGGAATACCGATGGGAATGGGAATGGGATCAGGAATACCGATGGGAATGGGGTGGGAGAGAGCGGCGTGGACGCCTTCCTGCAGAGCTCCTGGGAAGCGGGTACGGAATGGGAATGGGATCGGGAATACCATGGGAATGGGAATGGGAATGGGATCAGGAATACTGATGGGAATGGGGTGGGAGAGAGCGGCGTGGACGCCTTCCTGCAGAGCTCCCGGGAAGCAGGTACGGAATGGGAATGGGATCGGGAATACCAATGGGAATGGGGATGGGGCAGAGAGCGGCGTGGACGCCTTCCTGCAGAGCTCCCGGGAAGCGGGTATATCCATAGGGAATACTGATGGGAATGGGATCAGGAATACCGATGGGAATGGGAATGGGATCAGGAATACCGACGGGAATGGGGATGGGGCAGAGAGCGGCGTGGACGCCTTCCTGCAGAGCTCCCGGGAAGCGGGTACGGAATGGGAATGGGATCGGGAATACCGATGGGAATGGGGTGGGAGAGAGCGGCGTGGACGCCTTCCTGCAGAGCTCCCGGGAAGCGGGTACATCCATAGGGAATACCGATGGGAATGGGATCAGGAATACCGATGGGAATGGGCATGGGAATACCGATGGGAATGGGAATGGGGTGGGAGAGAGCGGCGTGGACGCCTTCCTGCAGAGCTCCCGGGAAGCGGGTACGGAATGGGAATGGGATCGGGAATACCATGGGAATGGGAATGGGATCAGGAATACCGATGGGAATGGGGTGGGAGAGAGCGGCATGGACGCCTTCCTGCAGAGCTCCCGGGAAGCGGGTACATCCATAGGGAATACCGATGGGAATGGGAATGGGAATGGGAATGGGGATGGGAGAGAGCGGCGTGGACGCCTTCCTGCAGAGCTCCCGGGAAGCGGGTACGGGAATACCGATGGGAATGGGAATGGGATCAGGAATACCAATGGGAATGGGGTGGGAATGGGAGAGAGCGGCGTGGACGCCTTCCTGCAGAGCTCCCGGGAAGCGGGTACGGAATGGGAATGGGATCGGGAATACCATGGGAATGGGAATGGGAATGGGATCAGGAATACCGATGGGAATGGGGTGGGAGAGAGCGGCGTGGACGCCTTCCTGCAGAGCTCCCGGGAAGCGGGTACGGAATGGGAATGGGATCGGGAATACCGATGGGAATGGGGTGGGAGAGAGCGGCGTGGACGCCTTCCTGCAGAGCTCCCGGGAAGCGGGTACATCCATAGGGAATACCGATGGGAATGGGAATGGGAATGGGAGAGAGCGGCGTGGACGCCTTCCTGCAGAGCTCCCGGGAAGCGGGTACATCCATAGGGAATACCGATGGGAATGGGAATGGGAGAGAGCGGCGTGGACGCCTTCCTGCAGAGCTCCCGGGAAGTGGGTATATCCATAGGGAATACCGATGGGAATGGGATCAGGAATACCGATGGGAATGGGGTGGGAGAGAGCGGCGTGGACGCCTTCCTGCAGAGCTCCCGGGAAGCAGGTACGGAATGGGAATGGGATCAGGAATACCATGGGAATGGGAATGGGAATGGGATCAGGAATACCGATGGGAATGGGGTGGGAGAGAGCGGCGTGGACGCCTTCCTGCAGAGCTCCCGGGAAGCGGGTACGGAATGGGAATGGGATCGGGAATACCATGGGAATGGGAATGGGATCAGGAATACCGATGGGAATGGGGTGGGAGAGAGCGGCGTGGACGCCTTCCTGCAGAGCTCCCGGGAAGCGGGTATATCCATAGGGAATACCGATGGGAATGGGATCAGGAATACCGATGGGAATGGGGATGGGAATACCAATGGGAATGGGGTGGGAGAGAGCGGCGTGGACGCCTTCCTGCAGAGCTCCTGGGAAGCGGGTACGGAATGGGAATGGGATCGGGAATACCATGGGAATGGGAATGGGATCAGGAATACCGATGGGAATGGGGTGGGAGAGAGTGGCGTGGACGCCTTCCTGCAGAGCTCCCGGGAAGCGGGTACGGAATGGGAATGGGATCGGGAATACCATGGGAATGGGGTGGGAGAGAGCGGCGTGGACGCCTTCCTGCAGAGCTCCCGGGAAGCAGGTACATCCATAGGGAATGGGAATGGGAGAGAGCGGTGTGGATGCCTTCCTGCAGAGCTCCCGGGAAGCGGGTACAGGAATGGGATTGGGAATGGGAATGGGAATGGGATCGGGAATGGAGTGGGAATGGGGGACAGAGAGCAGCGTCGCCGCCTTCCTGCAGAGCTGCCGGGAAGCTGGTGCGTCCGTGGGGATGGGAATGGGAACAGGATGGGAATGGGATGGGAATAAGAAGGAATGGGATAGATCTGGGATACACTGGGGTTGGGCTGGGGTATATCTGGGATGCACCGGGATGCCCTGGCTGAATATTGGGGCAACGCCGACGGGTCGGAATGGGTCCGATCCGCTCCGATCCGCTCCGATCCGCTCCGATCCGGCGGGAACGCAGGCGGGATCTGCATCGCGCAGTCCATCAAGCTGCCGCGGGAGTCGCGGGAGGCCGAGTACACGAAGGCCATCGAGCGCCTCATGGAGACGTCGGCCGCGCGCGCCGTGGTGCTGTTCGCCAACGAGGACGACGTCCGGTACCCTAGAGAACCCTATAGACCCCTATGGACCCCTATAGGATCCTATAGAGTCTATAGGCCCCCCAAGAGCCGTGGTGCTGTTCGCCAACGAGGACGACGTCCGGTACCCTAGAGAACCCTATAGACCCCTATGGAGCCCTGTGGACCCCTATAGACTCCTTAGACCCCTACAGAGTCTATAGACGCCCCAAAAACCCCCCAAGAGCCGTGGTGCTATTCGCCAACAAGGACGACGTCCAGTAACCTATAGAACCCTATGGGACCCTATGGACCCCTATAGACACCTACAGAACCCTAAGGGACCTTATAGAGCCCTATAGACCTCTATAGACCTCTATAGACCCCCATGAACCCCCTGAGAGCCGTGGTACTGTTCGACAACGAGGACGACGCCCAGTACCCTATAGAACCCTATGGGACCCTATAGAGCCCTTTAGACCTCTATAGACCTCTATAGACCCCCATGGATCCCCCAAGAGCCATGGTGCTGTTCGCCAATGAGGACAACTTCCGGTACCCTATGGAGCTCTATAGGACCCTAGAGAGCCCTAGAGACACCTATAGAACCCTATGGGACCCTATAGACCCCTATGGACCCCTGTAGGATCCTATAGAGTCTGTAGGCCCCCATAGACTGCCCCCTGAGAGCCATGGTGCTGTTCGCCAATGAGGATGACGTCTGGTACCCTATGGAGCCCTATGGGACCCTATAGATCCCTATAGGACCCTATAGAGTCTATAGACGCCCCCGAGAGCCATGGTGCTGTTCGCCAACGAGGACAACGTCCGGTACCCTAGGAGCCCCATAAACCCTTTTGGACCCTGTGGAGGCCTGTGGGACCCTATAGGACCCTATAGAGTCTATAGACCCCCATAGACCCCCCGAGAGCCGTGGTGCTGCTCGCCAACGAGGACGACGTCCGGTACCCCCTATAGGACCCCTATGGACTCCTATAGAGCCCTATAGGACCCTATAGACCTCTATAGACCCCACGAGAGCTGTGGTGCTGTTCGCCAACGAGGACGACGTCCGGTACCCCTATAGGACCCCTATGGACCCCTATAGAGCCCTATAGACCCTATAGACCCCACGAGAGCTGTGGTGCTGGTCGCCAATGAGGACAATGTCCGGTACCATATGGACCCTATAGGACCCCTATAGACCCCTATGGACTCCTATAGACCGCTATAGAACTCTATAGACCTCTATAGACCCCCTGAGAGCCGTGGTGCTGTTCGCCAACGAGGACAATGTCCGGTACCCTATGGAGCCCTATAGACCCCTATAGGACCTTATAGAGTCTATAGACGCCCATAGACTCCCCCCGCCCCAATAGCCATGGTGCTCTTCGCCAACGAGGATGATGTCCGGTACCCTATGGAGCCCTATGGGACCCTATAGACCCCTATAGAACTCTATAGACCTCTATAGACCCCCTGAGAGCCGTGTGCTGTTCGCCAACGAGGACGATGTCTGGTACCCTATAGAACCCTATGGGACCCTATAGAACTCTATGGAACTCTATAGACCCCCCCGAGAGCTGTGGTGGTGTTTGCCAGCGAGGACAACGTCCCGCACCCTATGGAGCCCTATGGGACCCTACAGACCTCTACAGGACCCTATAGACCCCTATAGATCTCTATAGTTCCCCTGAGAGCCGTGGTGCTGTTCGCCAACAAGGACGACGTCCGGTACCCTATGGAGCCCTATGGGACCCTATAGAACCCTATAGGACTCTATAGAACTCTATAGACCTCCATAGACCCCCCCGAGAGCTGTGGTGCTGTTTTCTAATGAGGATGACGTCCGGTACCATATGGACCCCTATAGGACCCTATAGACCTCCATAGACCCCCGAGAGCCATGGTGCTGTTCGCTAACGAGGATGACATCCGGTATCCTATAGAACCCTGTGGGACCCTATAGAGCTCTATAGACCTCTATAGATCCCCGTAGACCCTCCTGAGAGCTGTGGTGCTGTTCACTAATGAGGACAATGTCTGGTACCCTATGGAGCCCTATAGACCCCTATGGGACCCCTATAGACCCCTATAGGACCCTATAGAACTCTATAGACCCGTGAGAGCCGTGGTGCTGTTCACCAATGAGGGACGATGTCCGGTATCCTATAGAGCCCTATGGGAACCCTATAGACCTCTATAGACCCCTATAGCACCCAATAGATCCCTATAGGCCCCTATAGACCCACCCCCCAAGAGCCGTGGGGCTCTTCTTAGTCTATCCCAGTTTGTCCTGGTCCATCCCAGTCTATCCCAGTCCTTCTGGTCCACCCTGGTCCCTCCCGGTCTATCCCGGTCCCTGTTCCTGCTCCCCATTCCCGCTCCATCCCACTCCCTATTCCTGCTCCCGTTCCCGCTCCCCATTCCTCTCCCCATTCCCATTCGGGTTCCCGTTCCCATTCCCACACCCTCTTCCTATTCCGCTCCCATTCCCATTCC
>NW_028289428.1:0-119022 GCF_059628265.1 Tinamus guttatus
AAATAGGGAATTCTGTGAAGACAAATATGAAAACTATCGACCGGACCACTGACCACAATGAGATTATGACAATACCCCTTAAGTAAAGATGATCCACAACTCTCTGTTGAAAAGACCACAATTTCCTTCTCCATTTTATTCTCAGGCCTCCTATTCCTAATAGCAACAATAATTCCTGTCCACAAGAATTATGCCAGCTAATGGGTTTTGTGGCTGGTCTGTTCTGAAAGATAATAGGAATGACAATATCTTGAATTTGCCACATCCTATCAATATTCAGAGGAAACAAGAATCCCTTAACTATCAAAGCTATGACAAGTTGAAATGAGGGAAATAAAAACATACTGCAGATTTCTTCAGTGAGAGGCAGCGAGCAAAGTTTCAAAGCTGAAAAGTGAAAGCGCATTCTTTAAATTTAAACCAAAAATCACATGAAAGCTTTTTTTTAAATTAAAAAAAAAAAAGAGAGAGAGAGAGAGAGAAACCAAATTCATCTCTAGGAAACAATCTCAGGGAAATTATTCCAGGGAAGAATTTGTTCACTATACATACAGCATTATATGTCACATGGTCTAATTATAGGAATGAAAGCAACATAGGAATTAGATGGTCTTTTCAAGCCTGTAAGGAGTGTGAACAAAGAATATAATTATACATCGAGCCCGTTGATTAACCAATTACTTGTTAAAGCAGATTTAGACTTTAAATTAATTTGTTTCTGAATTCTGGGGATTTGGGGGCTAAGATAAACAGCGTTTGAAGATTAATTATCCTTGTCTAAGAGGAAGAAACTCATTTCAATTTTGCTAGCATGTCAAAAGGCTCTGGCTGTTGCATGGGAGAGGGTAGACTGCAAATCTCAGCAGTATTGAACTGAATGATTAAAGTGAATTCTGAGACTCCTAATCACTCTAATCTTCACAGAGAGTGGCAATATTACACATTGCATTTTGCCAGTCAAATTAATATTTTAATGGAAAAAGACCAATATTTACCTAAAGGAGAAAGTGCACCATCTCCAAAGGACCAAGGGAATTCCAGCCAAGGAGTTACAAACCCACCAATGAAGAAACACTGGAGCACAGCTCTTCACGCACCTCTGACCAAAAAATAATAATAGGGAAAAGTGCTGTTGTGATTTTTGACATTTTTCTGCATAGTATCAGTACCACCTGAACTGAACTTCTTTGTAGTAGTGGTAACATGACATTTTACTTCTCTGTCAGAAGTTGGATATGGCCCCAGAAAAGCACTTGGGAATGGAAAGATTTCACAAGCTGTTGGGTCTCCTGGCCAGGTTTCCTGGTCAGCGTGCCTTAGGAAGGTCCTCAGCTGCCTCTCACATATGGGGAGCATGCGCAGCATGTGTCAGTGAGTGCCATGGACTGCCACAACCTGCTCCTGAGCCGGAGCAGGGCCAGCCCATGCTGGCATCCCCAGGAAATGGCCCTGGCTAGCCTCAGTCAGGGGTGACCAGCCAACTCCATGGCAGGAGCATGATGGAGGAGGAGACTTGCCATAGCAGGAGGCAGCACCAGCCCTAATCTGAACCCTAGTTTCATTTCTAGGCTGGCCAATGTGATCAGTGACTTCCCAGAATACCTGTCTCAAAGCTCAAAGCAGAGTGCACTTATATCACTGTCTGTTGAGCACCAGCTCTTTACCAGACTATCAAACACCAGCAAAGTCTTTGAACTGCCGTTCAATCCAGTAAGGCCATTTTACATACTCTTTATACAGCCTGTTTCCACTGGAGTCAGTATAAGGCATTGTAGTTTGCAAGGGTAAGCAGAAGGAACAAAGTATTTTGTTGACCCCAGCCATGAGTCTGGAACCATTTTGCTAGTAGCTGTGCAGAAAGAGGCATTTCATGCAGAGGATAACCTGTATTGAGAGCTTCCCTGAGTTGACCAAATCCATCACTTCATGTCATCTCCTCAGCCTGAGCTACAGCTGGCTTGAGATGTGCTTTCAGGTGGGGTCTTGGCTGCCCAGGAGCTGTCCCAGTTGCAGGCTGCCCTCAACTGTGTGAGGCAACTAGCTGAGTAGCCCAATGTTACTCAGAAACGTCCTGATAGGATAACAGTCATGAGGTCATTCCCAGGTTTTAATGCTCAGCCTGCTCAGCCCTCTCCATCAGAAGACCAGTGTTGCTAATGGCTCTGCTGAGTCACAGAAGGCAAATGTAGCATAAACAAGCAATAAGGCAGGTCCAGCAGGTTATCTGGAGTCCAGTGGAGCAAAGGAAATCTGTCAGCAGCTATGAGACTTCAAGGAACAAGGCAAAAAGCATCACCCATGCCACCAAATAACATTCCTTTCATGTCTCATTGCTTTCAGCTCAAATCCAGCCTGACCTAGGTGTTTCCATCCCATGGATGGCTATGGGGCACCAAAAGATGCCCCAGGGAAGGGGGCCCCAGCTGTGAGCCCCAGCAATGGCTGACTCCCCAGTGTAGCGTTGCGTGGAATTGTGGAATCTTACAGTATTTTTTAATGAGGGGTGACGATTATATTCTTGGCCAAAATTATTAATTGCTACGACATTGCTTTTTTTATTATTCTAACTCAGTCTGGTCAGGCCAGGAGTCCAGTCTTGGAGTAAACTTCATTTTGCTAGACGCAAGACAAGCATGCAGCTACAAGTTTCCTGCCTTACTGCACTGCTGGTCCTAATTCCAGGTTATGAGGCAATACACTGAGTATCAGCTGGTTCCAGATTCCAGATGTGGCTGCCTTTTGGTGATGGGGATTTGGGACACACACAGACTAGTCTTTGGGTTTCAGGTGAAATTTAAAATGTGAAACTGAGCTGCATGATGGAGTGAACTGTGTCTTTGTGCATAGCATCTTCAAAAACAGGACTCTAGAAAGCTGTTGTTGCATGCACTGCACCAGCCTGATATTTAACAATTTGTTACAACAAAGATTGTAGGAACAACACAACTGACATCTAAGCATCTCTTACATCTAGGAAATTCATCCCTTTTAAAGAAAGCATATCAGTGTGAGCCCAAAACCTCAGTCATCACTGAACTTCATGCAAATAATTTTGAAAAGCATCAAAACCATCTTTCCTCTCCTCCTTCCTTTCCTTTCTGAGTCATGCTTTCACATTCCTTCCAGTGCTTGCTGCATGCTCACTCCCACACCATTCAGCCAAAGGAAGGTAACATTCTTTCCTCTCACCCTTCTGTGAGCAGTGAGACCGCGAGCGATGGCTTCCCATAGGCAACCCATCTCCTCACACCTGTCCCACAGCAAAGACTCAGCTTCCCCTTTTCCTCTTCTGATTTTGAACCACTTGGAAAATCTCCTCCACCACTTTATCTACCATCCTGTGCCCATTTTCCAGTGGCACCAGAAGAAACAAACTCTGTGGCCAGGGTTGGATTCGGTACTTGCCACCAGTAGCTGTGTGCTGACAAGGACAAGCAAAAGGGAGAGTCACTTTTTTTCCATGGGGACATATTCTTATGTCCCTCTCCCGTTCACCAGCTCTGGTTTCCTGACTGGAGCCAACCTGCTCCAATGCACCCAGCCCCAACCCAAATTTGCCTCCGAGCGGTGGCCAAGATGTGCTCAGCCCCAGGCATGGCTCAAATGGCAACAGGGACATAGCCAAGGCGCTGCTGTGCTCGGCACAACTGGAGAACCACGGGGAAGCCTGGCTACGCGCAGCTCCTGCAAATCTTTGCCAAGCTGGCATGAACAGGGGCTTGCAGCGCAGTCACATCTGGAGAGATTTGCATGGATATGACCAAGTACCCCATGCTGTTCATCTGCACTCCCATTTCAGAGCACAGAACATAAAAGTATTGCCAGATTTTACATATATACACACAGATTTAGATAGGTGAAGCAACGTATTTTCCACAGCCCTTACATTCAGAAACAATGGCAATGTTTGGGATGAAATTTAAACAAAATAGCAGCTTGAGGCAGATACACTTGGCAAAAAGAGATGATGCTTCCCATCGGCATGAGGCTACTGTCCCCCACCTGCCTTGGTCAGAAACCTTCCCAGCACAGTGCACCACTCGCCAGATCAAGCTTTTCCTCATCCGAGATGTTCTGCTGGAGCTATCCAGGCTATTTATTTGGTCTGGGAGTGTATTGGAGATGAAAATTTCTGTGGTCTGTAGAGTCATAACAATCTCCCATGGGAAGCAGAGGCCAGACCTTGAGGAAAAAGATGTTTGCCTGCCTGGACTGAGCGATAAGGAGCACAGACGCAGCTGCCCAGCCCAGTTCACAGGCAGCCCCCCCGCAGAAACCTGTTGAAGCCGGCCACTCGACCGGGCTTGTAGTCAACTTAATTGCAGACGTCCTCCAAACTAGCTTTGGAGGCCAAACACCCGGAAATGAGGAAGAGGAGGAGGAAGGCAGGACCCTCAAATTGAGGGCTGGGACCCCCGAGTGATGCGCGCACCTGCGCACCCAGGGGGGAGAGTTGCACAACTGAAGGAGGAGTTTGTCCGCCCCCTGGCCTGCCTCCTGGGTCGTACTGACCCTACGTGCCAGGATGCACCAGGCATAGAGAGGACAGTGCGGCGAGAGCAGGGGGGGAAGGAGAAACTCCAAACTCTGAGGCCTACGCTGTCTCCGCGGGAGCCGGTCAGCAACTCTCTCGCTCTCATCTGCCAGCTCAAGAGGGTGTTCGGGTCCAGTATCCCACCGGCAGGTATCACCTCGTGAGTAGTTATCCATACTGTGCTTCTTTAATGTGCTTTCACCTGAATAAATGCTCGGTGTAGTCACCTCGTTCTGGCGTGATTATTGCCGAATCCCCAGCCCATCTGGAACATAAATGTCGACGAGGATGGGATTCGGCAATTAAACAGTGGAACTCACTAGTGGGGTGCATAGCTAGGTGAGGTCGTGCCACTTGATAGAAATTGTGTTTGTGCTATTTGTGTTTGTGGTCTTTATTTTGTGTGCGACATCCGGTGGTTCTTTTTTGGGAGAGCTGCAGGCAGCACTGGTGACTGCAGGGAGGCTGCGCCTCCGAGGGAATGCCCTGAATGGGGGCCAGAACCATGGAATGCTCTATGGGACCGATGGGAGACCTGCACTCAGGTATCTCCAGAACCATGGACCCAGAAGGACCCCAGGGCGGTGTTACAGTATTGGGGTCGGTTTGGGGAGACTGACCGTACTAAGGACTCGGTCCGACTGGAACATGCCGGTCGGATGGGAGGTGCTCTGCTGTGTGCATGTAAGATTTTAGCGGGGCAGCTAAAGGAGGAACAGGAGAGGAATCAGTTACTCCAAGAGCAGTTACAGGCAGTTTGAGCCACCCAGGTGGTGCAGAGGCAGGCTCTGCTGGAGACAAACGATCAGAGGGAACTCCTGGAGGAGAAACGTGCTAAATTGGCGACAGAGTATGCAGTACGAGTGGTAAAGAACAGGAGAAGGAGAAAACCAGGGCAGAAGGGGAGCCAGGCGCGGACCATTGTCATCGACCCTGATGGGGACCCCGAAACTTGGGATGGGGATATTGGGGAATCAGACAAGGAAGTCCCCGTACCAGAGGAGAAGGGTCCATCGGAGGACAAACCAAAAAGGCGAGCCACGCCGGTTATATGAAGGAAGGCTGTGCTGACAGGGCAGGGACAGATGGAGCGACAGGATGAGCTAAGCGATTTTACCCTCGAAGATATTAAGAATCTGCTAGTGAAATATAAACAACAACCGGGGGAAAAAACACAATTCTGGATGGTAAGATTAATAGCGGAAGGGGCCAATTCGGTGATGATTGACAATGTTGATGGCTCCAAGTTTTTGGGGTTAACTAATGACATGTATGTACATTCCGCCCTGCGGAGAGTAGATAACAATGGTATAAGTCTCACTGCTGCAGTAGCGGAGGGGCTTTCAGAGCGGTACATTACTGATGGTGATTGGCCCTCCTGCAGCTTGTCCTAGGTAACATTATGGCAAGCCTGCCAAATTTTGAAGGCGGAAACCATGAAGGTGGCGGTGGAATTTAATGACCCAGGCTTATATTTGCGACAACCCCTGTTACCTAGGATGCAAAATAAGTTGTTGGAGGGATGCCCTGGAGTGTGGCGCCCCTATCTAATTCCAGTTCTGATGACCGAACAAGGAAACCCTATCGAGGATGTAATTGAAAAATTGCAACAGATGGGTGACCTTCCAGGATTGGCGTTAAAGGTGGATGGAAAAGGCAGCAGTGCGAAAAGAGGGTCGAGTAGGAACGCAGGGTCGGAACCTGGGGAGCGAGCTCGGATCTTCTGTCTGCTTTTACAGAAGGACGTGGCTAGACAGGAAATTGATGGAAAACCAACAGAGGTATTATGCCAGTTAGCCGACATAACTCACCTCGTGAGTAGTTATCCATACTTTGCTTCTTTTATGTGCTTTCACCTGAATAAATGCTCGATGTAGTCACCTCATTCTGGCATGATTATTGCCGAATCCCGAGCCCATCCGTAACAGGGAGCTGTCATGCCCTCAGGAGCCTGTCTGTGCCAGCAACTCGGAAGCATAAGTTTCTCTCCGGTGCTGTGAGCCTGGATTGACGTGTCTGTTTAAACTTCATCTGTTTGCACTGTAGCGTCCTACGAGTTGAATAAGTTAAACTCCTGTGAGCACACATAAGAAATGCAAAATAAAGATGGAGCTGTAGCTTGTTAAAGTGTCACTGTGGGACTGTGAACAGGTTTTGTTTTGTGAAATTAAAGGGGCGCCCAAAGGCATTTTGAGCTACTTCTGTCACCAGAAACTGCCCCTCAGCATTCCTGTCCTCCCGCGGCTGCTCTCCGCTCAGTACCCATGCCCTCAGCATTGTCATCTGTAACTGCAGTTGTGATTTATTTTTTTCTACAGAACTGGGGGCGGGTGAGTCACCCTACGAAACACAAGAGGAGCGCGGGGCCAGGCACTGTGCTCAGATGTGCCCCAGCAAATCCAGACGGTCTCTCCCACCCCCGGGGACCTCTCCAGCACTCAGTCACCACCGTTTTGGTGGCCTGCAGCAAAATAGGCGACCAGCCCAGAGGCATCTGGCTCCAGTGGCCCCAGGGCACGCAGGATATGCAGTTGATGAATCATTATTGCCTAAGCAGCAGGAAAGCAGAAGTCTCTGAAACAGAGATAGCAGCAAGGCAGGCATAGTGGTACTCTCATTTCCAGGGGCTCTGAGTGTAGTGGCTCAAAGCTCCTAAAGAGTGGAGTCCTTTGCAGGACTTTGCTGTACAGAAGGAAAACAGGGGAAGGTGGGTGGTGTGTTGTATCTTTTCTGCAGAAAGTTGCACTCAGGTGCTGTTCCAAAGCTAGCCAGGATATCCTGACCAACAGAAATCCCAAGGCCTCCATCACCCCCAGTGCCCTCCACACAGCAAGGAATGAAAGGAGAGGCAGGGAAAGCCTGGCCCAGCATGCCCAGAGACCTGCAGTCAGCGAAGCCATTGCTATGAGGATATCTATGCTGTCATGTTCCTTCATTGCTGACTTCCTCTTAGGACCAAACAACTGTCCACTCAGCCAGCAGATCTGTAGGTAGGAGACTCAGGCACAGGGTGGAGAGTGGTCCGAATTTGTATCTTACCGCTACATGCAGTGAGAACATAGTGACTTAGGCCACATGGCCCAGGGAAATCAATGGCATGCTTGGACACAGCTAGCAAAAGGTAGTAGAGGTTTCACCTTCATGATCTTTGCACTGAAAGTACCTTGAAGCAGCTCTCAAGGTGCTTTCAAAATTATGCCGGAAGATTTTTTGAGTTCCAGGGAACAAAGATAACAGGAATTGCTTTCCTTCCCTTCTCAGTTGTGCAGATTATGAGCATAACACAGTGATACCTTGCCTCGTAGAAGCAGATCTACAAGGAGATTTAGGTACCAAGCTCAATGACAAGTTGGATATACAACAAGAAAGAGCTTGACTCCCAAAGCGTCCTGTGGGTCTGGCTTTTAGCTTTGAACATTCGTGTTCCAATGTGATTTCATTTCCTTCAACCTTTTGTCTCTAGCAATATTATAAATAATGATTCATGGGGAAAAAAAAGCCTTCAGTGCGCCCAGCCATTTGGACAGTTCCCTCACACATGTGCAAACATACCCCAGAGGGGATCAGCTGCAGCACAGGAGGGTGAAATCCAGCCCTGGTAATCTTAGCCATATGTGTGGTAGCCAGTGACAACTATATTAGCCAACACTCCTTAAAAATCCAGCCATACATGCCTGACATTGAGTGTCTGCATCAGTGAAGACCATAGGCTATTTATTCAGAGTACAAACCAATATCCCTTGTAACTCCTTCTAAATTCACTGCCTTTAATGTCATAGAGACCTATTGCTCTCCTACAATGGGATAGTATTAAATGGGAGAAGCTGATCAGTTGTTGCTGTGCCCTTCTGAATCTGGAGTAGCTGAGTCAAACGCTTCTCGACTTTGCTCCTTTCTCAGGTAGAGAAGGGTTTCTCTGGGCATAGTTTTTGCAATTTCTCACCATATGGGACATTTCTTTTTCCTTAGCAGTTCTTGTACTTTTAAATTGAGATGAATCAAACCATGGGCAGTGAACCCGTGGGTGAGTCAGATAAGAGAAGCTGTCTCCCAGATCTCATTATCCCTCCAAGAGGGGATGATGGATACCAGCTTGTGTGCGTGGGTAACCTTGGAGATGCACAAATGAGAAGTACTAGAGGCTTGCCAAGTTTGTTTCTAGTTTGTGTCGCAGAGAGTGGCAGCAGGAGCAAACACCTAGCTCTTCTCTGGGCCGCATTGCAACGAGCGTGAGGCTGTATGGGCACATCTATGCAGCACAGGCACAGAGATGCCCCAGCTTTGGCACCAGCGGCAGCACAGTGATGTTACTCTGCCCATCTTCCCAGGCTAACTTACTCAAAGTCAAGTCTAGACACCACACTAGCACTGTACTGCACATGGTGGCATATATTTTCCATCATCTGTTAGCCCAACAGACATTACACTCTACCAAACAGCAGATAGAAGTGGGAAATAAGCTCCTCCATCTCACTCTGCCATTGCTGTTGCAAGTCCTTGGGGACATTCATAAACCCAAGGTACTTCTGCACCAGATGAGAGGCTTTGCTCAGACATATGTAAAATAACTGCTGAGATTAATCAGTTGCCCAAGGCAATGGATTCAGTCATGGCTGCAGGTTATTGGGATACCAGCACTAAAGCCAGCTGCCCAGAAGTAGAGCAATGCAACAAGAAAAAGTGGGTTATGTTTGTGAAATAGCTTTCCGTTGGCTGGAGCAGTAGCACTAGATGCAAAGATGTAGGGGTGGGTGAACAGGCCAGCAGTATGACTGGATACTCACGGCTCCTGGGGGACTTGGGCTGGTTTCTACTGTACAAGCACAGCCTCATCACTCATCACTGATACCCTCTGTGCTGACTAGAAGATGCACAACCCATTGTACTCAGTTATTAATCGTGGATATATTATACACCTTGGGTCGTGGTTCTCTTTCTGGAACTCTTATCGAAATCTGTCCCGAATGGCTGATACTAGCGGGTATGTTGTTTTCTGTGTGGATTCAACACAAGTGATGTCAGCAGCAGGGCAATTTCATAGTGTGACTGGGGCTGTCTGTCATGAAGTGCCTCCTTCGCCCGTGTCATTCTGGCTAGCACAAGGTGTGTAGGTATCAATGTATGCATAAAGGCGTAATGAAAAAACAAAGTTTCATGGCAATTCTTAAAAGACAACATAGCTTACAAATGCTCTGATCCTTGTACGAAAATTAGTCTTCAGGCTTTGATTACTTAGTTCTGCATGTCTTAGGGCTCCCATTTTAGAAGGGAGGTTAAATGACATGCCCCAACAGTCACATATGGCAGAGGTGAGGCCAGATGAGAGATCTGGGTTCCTGTCTGGCCGGCCCGCCAGCAGGACGGTAGGCCATACTGACACCATAATTATATATTCCCCTTTGGCCCCTAGGGCTTTTTACTAGAGCAAGATAATTAAGCTCTCCTCCTGGCTATTCTCTTTTAATGAAATGGTGCACGTAACACAGCTTGGTATTTATTAACAATAATGAGTTTTTAAAACAGTTATTTGAGGCAGCAACTCACCTTTCACTTGTGTGGTTGCCATGCATGTCCGGCATTGCTCTCGGTTTAATGATGCCATGTGTCTTGTGTTGGGGCCTTAGCACTTTTACAGGAATACGAGGAGCTGAAGTGATGAGAACTGAGGAGCTGAAGTGATGAGAACCGAGGAGCTGAGGCGGTGAGAACCGGGAACTGAAGCGATGGGAACCAAGGCCACCCGGAGAAGATAACGCTCGTTAGCAACTTTTTAATGAACTAGGCCGGCCATAGCCAGATAAGCATCCGGGAGGACCAGCAATAGAGCATCGGAAAGGAATGTCAGCCAGCTGCAAGCTAGTTATGCATGGACACTATAGCTTAACCAATGAGAATGCTGTTGCTTAGCGCGTGTGTACGCTTACAGGTGATAGAATTGTATAAAGCTACACCGTAGAGAATAGTAAACGAATTGAACCTGCTTCACATTGAAGTGTCGTTCATTCCGTCTCGCGGGGTGGGCCTCGGCATCTGGTGACCCCGACGTGATACGACCGTGGGTAGAGTGGAGCCGAGAACGCGAGGGATCCTGCAGCCAGCGGAGAAGTAGCTGGGCGCCCGGGAGAGGCGGATCGTGGCCACGGCTGACCTAGTGAGTCAGGACTGACCTGGTGAGTCAGGGGCAGGATGGGGATTGCTGCATCAGCAACTAGGATGGGGATTGCTGCATCAGCAACGGAGCGTGCTACTGTGGAAAGTTTGTTAAAGCTCGCTCAAAAGACTGAAACTGAGATCTCAAAAGACGATTTAATTGACTTGCTGCTGTTTTGTAAGCAGAAAAAACTCATAGAAGAAACTTCTCAGGTATATAAGCTCGAGTCCTGGGAGCGAGTGGGAAAAGAACTGTGGGATGGTGTGCAAGTAGGTTCAAAGGAAGCTTGTCGACTTGCGAAAATATATCGTCCCGTGCAGCTAATGCTTGAACAATTGCACGGGGAGGCCCAAGTCGCTGCCGCTCTGCGGAAAGCAATCCGCGGAGGGAAAGGGGAGGAGACAGGACCACCGACGGGGGCTGAGGAAAGGGCCAGAGTGGCGAGAAAGTCGGCAGAAAGTTCAGGGAAGTTGGAGAATAGAGGCAGTGAGCGTAACGCAGCCGTGGATGCTGTGAAGCAGGCGCTGTTTTTAGTGCCGTCAGAACGAAAGACCCCATCATTTACGATGGTGAAGCAGGGATTGCAGGAGTCCTACGGAAATTTGGTGAATAGGCTCGTGCAATCCCTGGAGCAAGCTACTGATGAACAGACCCTCTGCAAGCTTTCGATCTGGTGCAGAGAGAATGGGTTCAAAGCTGAGCCCCACCTAGTATTCAAATCCGATGTGAAAGCCAAAAGCAAAGTGGCCATCGGAGCCACGGCAGCCTTTGCGAGCACTTCAGGACCGGGACCGCCACGCCACTGAAAACCGCTGGTGTTTGGAGATCCATCACAACCCCCCCGCCCGTGCCTGCCTCTGTGCCTGCACCTGCGGCGCCTGCACCGTCTGCCCCCGCATCCACCCGCCCCCCCCCACACCGTCGCACCTGAAGAATGGCCTGGCTGGGTCCGGGACTTGTTAGATTGCCTTGAAAAAAGGAGAAGGGGGGCCGGGGAAGAGAAGGCGAATGAGATCAAGGAAACTTATGTTGCTGAGGGCTTGACAACAGCCAAGGGGGAGGTGCAGAGGAATTTGATCTGTCTTTAAAAGTGGGGTTGAAGAACTGTAATGCTTTAAGTGAGGATAGAAACCGTTATTAGGGCTATTATTTCTATTTGCTATGTTCATCTCTATTATGTGTTGTATCCTTTGTATATTGATGCTGACACGAGGTATGGTTGAAAAGCTGGAAATTTGTATGATCCGTAGAGTCATAAAACTATTGTACAAAACAGAACCTAAGACCTTGAGAAAGAAGATGTTTGCCTGTCCGGGTTGAGAGATAAGGAGTGCGGAGGCGGCTGCCCAGCCAGGCTCAGAGCCGACCTCCTCCAAAAGCAGCTGAAGGCGGCTGCTCAACCGGGCTTGTAGCCAACTTAACTGCAAACATCCTCTAAATTAGTTTGAAGGTAAAACATCCGAGAGGGAGGGAGATGAGAAAGGCAGGACCCTCAGACTGACGGCTGGGACCACTTACTGGTATGCGCACCTGCGCACCCAGGAGGGAAGATTATGTGACTGAAGGCGGAGTTTGTCCGCCCCCCGGTCTGCCTGCTGGCACGTACTGGCCCTACGTGGCAGGATGCACCGGGCATAAACAGACAGTGCAGAGAGAAAGGGGGGTGAAACTCCTAACACTGAGACCCACGTTGTCTCTGCGGGGACGCCCGCCGAGTTAGGAGCCTGTCGGCAACCCTCTAATCTGCCAACTCGAGAGAATGTTCAGTCTCAGTGACCTGCCGACAACCAGTGGAACTCACTAGCGGAGTGCACAGCTACGTGAGGTCGTGCCACTGGATGGAAATTGTGTTTGTGCTGTTTGTATCTGTGGTTTTTAGATCTTTATTGTGTAATATATATCAGCAGAGAGGGCTAAATAAGACAACAAGAAAGTCCAGAATTTGAAAGTGGGAAAGTCAGGAATAACTCAGACTACGGCGTCCCCCCCCGCCTCCCCCACCCACCCACCCACCACCTCACCGGTGGAGGACTGGAAGCTGTACTCTGACTTGTATCCTTGGACAGAGAGGAAACCAAATTGAAGCTATGCAAACATAAATAGAAATGGAAACAGAGAACCTTTCAAAATTTTTCACCACACTATTGCATCCTGAGGACCATGACATAGTGGAACATATTTCGGTTCAGTATCAAACAAGCCAGTGTTGTGGTATTGCTAAAATGTGATATATTGCTCCAATTGGGAACAACACAATTGGGTCAGACACTATTGGCCAGTTTACATTTCCCTAAAAATAGGCTGTGCCATAATCGCAGCATAAAATATAAATCAGTAAGTGAAGACTTTGTGCCTCGTAATGATTGCCGTACTTCCCAAGATCTGTCTTAGATGGAAGGATTTTTTTTTTTTTTGGATTTGGTCTTACAAATGCGATTATGGTTAAGTAAGCTAGCCTATCAAGTAGAAAAATTAGCTAATGCCACCGATACTAGTATACAGTTGCTCGATCGACAATTACAAGCCACATCAACAATGGCTCTTCAGAACTGGATGGCACTGGACTTGATGCTGTTATGCTAAAATGGACTTTGTGGCTACCTAAACCTCTCCAGTACCGACTGCAGCATTTATATCCCTAATGTTACACAGGACCTGGATATCCAATCAGAGAAGATGCGACAGGTGGCAAAAGACACCCATGAACTCTGAGAATCAATGAACACTAGCTGGCTGGCGAAGGTGTTTAGTTGGTTTGGATTTGGTGTCACTGGTTGGATTCAGTTTGATAGAATATGTGGTGATGTTCATTGTGATGATAATTATCCTAAGTATAGCAATATCCTGTATAAAATCTACTATAATGAAAGCTATTAACGTAAAGATGATTCAGTTCACCGCTTATACCCCTTTACAGGTGGATGACCCAATCGATGTCCCAAGTACTAAGACTCTAATTTGAGACTAAATTTCAATATACAATGGTAACTGGAGTCACGGGGTGGATACAAAGTTTGTTATACTCAATTACTTACTATTGTAACTGCAATATTTTCTGTATATATATTCTTGTAGAACTAGACTCCCTTCCTTTTCTGTAACTTCCTCCGTCTAATGTACCAATGTGCAATCACTCGCCTACCTGCATCATGTTTAGGGCATGTAATATTAACACCTAAACAATTCCATGTGAAGCTTGAGTGACTATGGTCACGGGGTGGATAATGTGGAAGAAGTGTTTGTGGAAGAATTGTTTGAAAGCAGAAACTGGATGGGACCTTTGGATTTGATAACCTGGGGGAAAGGGTATGCTTGTGTTGTTACAGATACTGGAACCAGATGGGTGCCAGCGAAATGGGTGAGACCTTGGCTGGAAGCAAACTCGCATACATCAGATGAAGCAGGCAAGCAGCTGGTGCAAGTGTGAGCCTGCAGAACAACATGGGAGGAAGAAATGTTACTGTTATTATTAGTTGTATATTGTGGCTTTTAGGAGGTAGTGTTGCTTTTAATGCTATTATAGGAGCTGATACTGCTTTTAATGGATATGTCATGCTTCTTAGGCATATTGTTAATTATACCCAAATTAAGCGTTTTTGCCTTTGTGGGACAGCAGATATAACCCATCAGACAGGTATCCCTTATGATTATTATTTGCTTTGAAAAAAGAGGGGGAGAAGGGTCCCTACGAATTAATCAGTAAAGCATGCTATATCTTAAATTGGCTTAACCCTCGAAATGATGATAGTATACCTATTTTCACCCATTTTTCTAAAAACCCAGCTGATCTTTCAGGAAAGAAGGTGCAGGTAGAAGTTTTCTGGCCGCAGAAACAGATCTGGGAAGGTCCAGTCGAGTTAATTACGTGGGGACGGGGTTATGCTTGTGTACTTGCAGGAGACGGAACGACTTGGGTACCAGCCAAGTGGGTACGACCGTGGTTACGGAAGAGACAGGAACAATTAATGGACCAGGATGTCAGAATGGATCAGGTTCAGCTGGTTGGTAATCATATTGATAACGGTGACAGGGATAGTGCAGGGGAAATGGCAGACAGAAATTCAGCAGAGGGAGAACATTTGGGTCACCATAGCTAATCAGACAGGCCAAAATGCCTTCTGTCTTAGCTTGCAACGTCCAGGAGATCCTTTCCGCACTTGTTTGATAGGTGTCCCCGTTTGGCAACCTCAAGAATTCAATGGGTACGTAGCTAATTTTGCTGTGCTTAATGATACTCTATTAAATACTACTATGTGCCCTTACCAATCAAAGCGAACAGCAGAACAGTTAGACGGGTGCTGGCAGTGTGAAATCATCAAAAGTCTGAATGGCACTTTGACTTCCCCGCCGGAGGAATTAGACTTGTTGGGAAGTCTGAATGCCACAAATGCCACCCGAAACGGTGGATGGGTTAGTTTTGAACCACATGGCAAAGGTGCACTTGAAGAAACTACATCGCAATGGGCGACAGTTAACTCGGGGCTGAAAATTAACGATGTTTATCTTCACACATATACCCAATGTAAATTAACGAGCTTCTCTGCAAAACGGCTACCACCAGGAGTGTTTTTAATATGCGGAGACCGGGCATGGAACGGAGTACCGTCCAGTCCACAAGGAGGTCCATGTTATCTGGGGAGACTGAGTTTGTTTCACCCTAATATATCTCAAGTGATGACCTTTGTATCCAAAAGGAAGAAACGATCGATACATGAGTTAGATTGTACAAAAGTTGGGGATCCAAGATTTTGGTCAAGGGTCAAAACTATCTTCGTGTCCCTGCTTATCCCAGGGAGCACTGCCGCACGAGCAATGACTTCCTTGAAACAGCTAGCATGCTGGACAAGGAATGAATTAAATTTAACATCAGACATTTTAGATCAGCTATCGCAAGATGTAGCTAGTGTAAATCATGTAGTATTGCAGAATAGAGCCGCAGTAGATTTTCTGCTTTTAGCACATGGGCATGGGTGTGAGGATTTTGAAGGTATGTGTTGTTTAAACTTATCCGATCATTCAGAGTCTATCCATAAAAAGATTGCACTCTTGAAAGAAGGGCTGCACAAGTTGAAGGAAGAAAGTTGGGGATTAGAAGATTGGCTCAGATCGTTAGGCTTAGGACCATGGATTACAGAAATGTTGTACCACTTGTGCGTGATCGGGATGGTTATACTCGTGCTTGTGATTATGTTACCTTGCTTTTGCCAATACTTGCAACGCTTGATGCATAATACCGCTAATTCTGTTTTTGAAAAAAGAGGGGGAAATGTTGGGGCCTTAGCACTTTTACAGGAATACGAGGAGCTGAAGTGATGAGAACTGAGGAGCTGAAGTGATGAGAACCGAGGAGCTGAGGCGGTGAGAACCGGGAACTGAAGCGATGGGAACCAAGGCCACCCGGAGAAGATAACGCTCGTTAGCAACTTTTTAATGAACTAGGCCGGCCATAGCCAGATAAGCATCCGGGAGGACCAGCAATAGAGCATCGGAAAGGAATGTCAGCCAGCTGCAAGCTAGTTATGCATGGACACTATAGCTTAACCAATGAGAATGCTGTTGCTTAGCGCGTGTGTACGCTTACAGGTGATAGAATTGTATAAAGCTACACCGTAGAGAATAGTAAACGAATTGAACCTGCTTCACATTGAAGTGTCGTTCATTCCGTCTCGCGGGGTGGGCCTCGGCAGTCTTGGGTCAGTCTCCTTCAGAAAGCCGCCTGTACCATAAAATACAGCAGCTTCCATTTGCAGTCGGGTCATTCTGAGTGAAAAGTAGGTCCAGGCTTGAACTAGCACGAGCAGATGTAAGCGTCCCCTCTGCTTAAGGTGCTGAACGGGGTTTATTAATTTTTAGAACAAGGTCACGAGTTTACTTGCCTGTTGAATCCAAGTTAGCAACCCTGTATCTGTCAGCAAGTAAACGTAAGCCTCCACTATCTGACACTCCCAATGCTTCTTAAGGGGGAGAAGCAAAAATGTAAACCTCGAGTTTGCAAGAGCCAACTGAGGTTACGTATTAATATCTCGCCCTGTTGCTCAGGCTGGGAGAGCTCGCTTAGCACAAATCAGCTTTCTGACCAAGGGGATGGCGCTGGCAGCTGCTGCCTGTGGAGCTGTGAGGGACCCAAGGCCGAGTGGACTCTCTCACTGGTGTTTTTAAGGGATTCTGGTTTCCTGTGTACTGCTCTTAGAGTTATTCTGCTCTTCAAGATGTGTCTGTGAGGCCTTCCCAGTTACCGATGCAAAAGGCCATAATAGCATTTTTCTTCACTGCTAGAACATTTCCCCCCTGAAGAGCTCTTCCCCCTGGATCAGGCCTCAGAAAGTCCCCAGCTGGCACCCATCCTGGCAGCAGCGTCCATGCAGGAGGACCTGCGAGCACCAACCACGATGCTGGGGCACTTTTAAGGTGGAGAGGCGCTGTCGTGCACAGGAGCTCGCACTGGACCGGGAGTGCTGTGGGGGTGCTGCCAAAACACCTTTTCCCCCGTATTTGCCAGCTCTCTGGAGGGTGCAGAGCCCTGCCCTACGAGCCCTGCCAGGTCTGCCTGTTGCCTTACACTCCCCAGCAGGGACAGAGCACAGAAAACCAGGGGCAGAAAACCCAGGGCAGAAAACCCTGACCTGCTCCAGCAGCAGCGCCCAGCTCGCCGGCCCCCAGGGTTCCGCGCCGGAGGAGGCATGTTCTGCTGCCCTGGCAGCATGTTTGTTAATGAAGGAAAGAAAAAACAGGCAGGATGAGGTTATAAACCACACAGTGCCAGATACAGCTTGCCCTAATCAGGGGGACTCCAACGGAGACCACAGAGTTGCACTGAATGATACCCAAGCTCAGCTTAGCAAATACCGTTTGACTTTTCCCTGAGACATTAGTGAGTCTAATAAATCCCTGCATATCACCTTCATTAAGCGGGATTTACAGTAATATACTATATACGCTTTATGCCTCACCTGCATAAACAGTCATGTTAGCACTATAAATTGCAGCATTCATATTAATGTATTGCAGACACCTCAACCAAGGTGAAATGCTTAATGACTTTCAGTAAGCACCAGAACTGCAGAAGGAGGAAGAAGCTTCTTTAGAAGCTGACACAGACTGTACAAGGGCTGCAAGACTTACAAAATTATTCTTTCAAAAAATAAGGAGAAGAAAAGATCTACACCTCTGAAGTTTTACATATTGCAGCATTAGTGCTAGGCTTCAAGGCTTTGCAGCGGAAATTGGCTCCATTTTTTGAGATGTACATTACATCATAGGCTTCTTTTAGGGCATTATGTCATCCCTGCTGAGATGCATTATCTCAGCTTGGCCCAGTGTATTTGAGATGAAAATTTCTGTGATCTGTAGAGTCATAACAATCTCCCATGGGAAGCAGAGGCCAGACCTTGAGGAAAAAGATGTTTTCCTGCCTAGGCTGAGCGATAAGGAGCACGGATGCAGCTGCTCAGCCTGGTTCACAGGCAGCCCCCCTGGAAACCTGTTGAAGCCAGATGCTCGGCTGGGCTTGTAGCCAACTTAACCGCAGACGTCCTCCAAACTAGCTTTGGAGGTCAACCACCCGGAAATGAGGAAGAAGAGGAGGAAGGCAGGACCCTCGAATTGAGGGCTGGGACCCCCGAGTGGTGTGCGTGCCTGCGCACCCAGGGGGGAGAGTTGCGCAACCGAAGGCAGAGTGTGTCCGCCCCCCAGCTCGAGAGGATGTTTGGGTCCAGTATCCCGCCGGTAGGTATCACCTTGTGAGTAGTTATCCATACTGTGCTTCTTTTATGTGCTTTCACCTGAATAAATGCTAGATGTAGTCACCTCATTCTTGCATGATTATTGCCAAATCCCAAGTGTGCAGAAAATCTCGCTGTCAAGAACTGAATGTCCAAAAAGGAGACAGAGGAGTCCTAAAACTTTATTCAAATAAAGGGAGAGTCCACCGGGCATAGACCGAGGGACGCCCTCTCCTTTTCCCCATTGGCCAAGGTACTCAGAAGTTACAGCCTTCCCGGCCCGCCTACACCGAACTCCGGCCTCCCGCCATCTGTTCTCACCTGAGCTCACCAACTCCTTTGTCCCCTCGCTGAAGAATGTGGGGAAATTGCCCTATTTCCCTCCTTTGTAAAGGCCCCCATCTCGTTGCAGATGGCTCTCTCTGTCCCACTCGGCTCATGGCTCCACTCGGTCTCCCCTCCCTTTGTCCTGCTCTTCAGCCAAACTGTGGAGAAACCCCTTATTGATGAATACAGAAACTTGAGCATTCCCCTCACAAGCCCATCCGGAACACCCAGCATTAGCGATTTTTGCGGGCCTACTGCAGCGTTCCCAAAGCACTGCTGGGAACCACAGACTGAAATCTAAAACGTTTATCTTTTACAAAGCAGATAAAGAGGACAGATGTTAACATCAGGCATCATTTACTTCCTTCACCCTCTCCTCACTCTGATTCTTACCGGAGCTTGGTTTTGATGTCTTTGAATACGCTGCACAAATGAGGTAACCTTTAAAAACTCACATTGGAGGGGGCATAATGCAGTATTTCTTCCCACTCTCCGAGAAGTGCCCTTGCAGGTGCCTGAATAACACCTCCCCGGTCTTTTCAAGATGTCAACATGAATCAGATTGTATCTACACACACTGACAAGCTATATTACACAGACATGGTTGGAACATATATTAAGAATAAAAGGGGAAAGCAGTGAAAAGCTTTATGTGACTTGCCTCATATTAAATTTTTTATGTAGAATCAAGCAACCTCGATATTTTATTTTTCGGCACGCACAGAGATCACGCTCACACAGACGGATCCCTCACATCCTGATCCTTTTGAGGTCACAAAAGCAGAATTCCAGGATGCTTGTGCTAGAGAGCAGTTTTTGTGCAGGGAACTGAGCAGATATCTCTTCTGAATTCAACCACGAAATTAGAAGCCCATCTTGTCTCACTGTATCCAGGGCAGGATTAGAAGCTGTGCTGTGGAGGGAACAGGCAGGTGCTTTCAGGATAAAGCAGGGATATTCCCCAAACCCCAGAGAATCCCAACACCTCTCTCTCCACAAAAGCCAATTATCAAAAGGGGCCTTGAATGCTAGGAGGAAATAGGAAACATCCAGCCATGACTAAATTGCTATTCCCTCTCTCATTATAAACTGACTAACGCTATTCATTGGAGGATTTTTTTTTTCTCTGTTCCATTTTTTACTCAGATTGTGTGTTTCAGTGATTTGTCACATTTTGGTGCTCCCTGCTACAGTTGCAGTGTGTTTTCTACACAGATTGTATTGGCAGCTCTTTACATCATACAGGAATGATTAGCAGTATAACCAGAACTCAGGAAGGCAGGACATCATTTAATCCTGCCAGGGTTCTCTTCCCCATTTTGACTGAAATCTTTTCCTTTTCCTCATTTCCTTTTGGACTGCAGAGCCTGAATTAACACTTGAAGCATTAGGAAGGAGAACAAGTGCCCAGATGAAGCTGGCACCTGCTTTTCCCATCCCAGGCTCTATGCTTATAGGGTCACTTTCTGGTCCTAGCAATCTCTTTTCACAGACAGAAGCTTTATGCGTTGGGGGCCAACAACTTTTAGTGCTTTAAATGCCCGAAGGGATGAACATGGCAAGCCACCTTGCCAGTTTCTGCTGCACTTCATAGGTATGGCAAGGTATTGCAGATAACTCCTCATTAGATGTAAAACTGCTACCCACAAGTGAGAAAATCCAGCCGGTTTTGCTAAAGAACTAGTCACGAAAGGAGGGTTCCAGATATTTTCACGAAAAACATACTCATTGGGATTTTTGACAGTTTCATTTCACCAAGAAAAGATGATGAAAGGTCGTAATAATTCATCCAAGGGAAACGCACATGTCGTGACAAATGTGAGGGTCACCTGCCTCTTGAAGAAGCAGCAAAGAAACCCACAGATGGGTGGCATTACTGACTGCTGAGCTTCCCGAAATGTCAGGGAGTAATATTGTGTATAACGTAGTGGGACCCACTAGATTTGCAGAGATGAAATGCTGTTAGAGGCTTGTATTTTATGGGTCCTGCATGGCTTAGGATGAAAGGCCACAATTCACCAATACAGGAGAATATACTGGTCTGAGAGATCCACATTTCTGAAGGATGCTTTAGTTAAGGTACTCAGCAAAAGGCACTTAAAATTCAGAACAAGTAAATACAAATACTTTTGCTCTGAACCCTGAGGACTAGTAAAACTGCAGTCACAGTGTTATAAAATCACAGGACCAAACTCTGCTCTTAATCAGTGTGGCATAAATATGGATTATCTCCTCCGACTCTAGTGGGGCTACTTTAGATTTATGCAGGTTCAAATGAGAGCGCAATTTGGCCAATGGCACCTAGTGATGGATTAATACCAGAATGAGCTCATTAGGGGGGATGCATGCAAGCTTCATGTTGAAGACCATGTCCTCTGAGCTGTGCAAGGAAGTGCGGCTAGCAGGAGGCTCAGGACGACAGCCGGCACTGCGAAGTGCAGGGTGGGAGCTCCTCGTCAGGCGAGCAGCTCTTTTTGACTGGGGAGATGCCGAGGAGGGAAGCTGTTGCCTGGTGGATTCCCTTGAAACCATGGGGCTGCCCAAGACCTTGTCCCTCTCCCCACTGCTCTCCTACCTGGAGAGAAAGTGGTTCCTCCTGCCCTGCTGGGCACCCTGCCCGACATTGTGATCCCCCTGCAGCTGGTGCCCATCCACCATCAACACCCTAAACCTTCTCCAGACCAGTTGCCCATGCCTCCTGGACACACTCCTCCTCCACATGCTGCTTCTGCATGCCTACAGCATGTGAAAGTCTAGCTTGGGACTCTTAACTTGTCAGCATGCCTCTAAATACCATGGACACTAAGGACTAGGTGGGAGTTCGTTCCAGCACGGAGCTGAAGGTGATGCGCAAATGGAGTAGTAATTTGCCACTGTCAGAAGATCATGGGCTCCATACCACGTGTGCTTCTTGAGAATATACCCTGTACAGATAATTCCCATTAGGAGCAAGAAAGACAATGAGGCCAAAGGTGAGCAATACCAGCTCATGACAGAATTAGTGAAATTCTTCACCTTAAATATTAATTTGCCTTTTGTCCTTTTCACTCAGACATCCTCAGACATAATTTACAGTGGGATTCTTTTGATTTTAATTAACTTTAAACTCCTTTTTTTTTTCTAGAAGTGTGAAATTATGCCTAATTCCCCACTGCATGGCTCTGGTTTTACAACTGTGTAGCTCAACTGATTTTATTCTTCACTGAATTATGAGACTTTGTGGTAAATTTATGACAGGAGAAGATACCAGTCTGCTACAGCCCCAGTGACAAAGTCTTAATTCAAGGGGCCGCAGCTCACAGCTTTAACATCAGGTAAAATGAGAAAAGAATCTTTTGAAGTGTGAGCAAATCTGTTACAGATTTTTGAAAGAACTGGGTCAAACATAATGGGTTTCCAAAGAAAAAAAATGGAAAAGTACTTCCAAGTTCGAGACTTTTATATTTTCAACACTCAAGGTTTTATTTTGGAAATAGTGCACCATTTTCGTCGAGTGTTGGAAAGCAAGAGTTTTCTGCTCCTTGTTTTGAAGCACCATTCTCCCCTTTGATACCAATCCAAGTGTCCCCTAACATGGGAAAACATTAAGCAACGCCAGGATGAAACTAAAATATCTCTAGCAGGTTAGATAGCATTCTGCCATTAATCCAGCTGAAATTCTTCAAGTTTTCTTATTATTTATTAGATATTTTCCTCCTATTTTTGTTTTTTGATAGTCTGCAGAATCATAAAGTCCATTTTTCATCCAGCTTTACTGCCCAAGTCACAGGCAAACCAGCACGGATTCAGTGCACCTACCTGCTCTGGGCTGAAGATACTGGGAGACAAGAAAAGCCCAAGTCCTTATTGCATGCATCTCAACTTGCCATTCACTTCAGTGTCATAGATTATCAGACCACAGGCACAGAAACCATTAAACCACCACTTTGGTCTTCCCATGCAGCCTCATGAGCACACCGCACCCAGCCATGCTCTGGGATCCTGAGGAACCAGCATGTTCATTAATCAACCATCTAGTCTTGGAGGTAATCAGGCAGAATTGTCCCTAAC
The DNA here is from genome assembly GCF_059628265.1 of Tinamus guttatus. NCBI lineage: Eukaryota > Metazoa > Chordata > Aves > Tinamiformes > Tinamidae > Tinamus > Tinamus guttatus. The sequence goes on from NW_028289428.1 coordinate 22,784, forward strand.
TACTGAACTTTTCTGATCTAGCGAATATATCTGTATTCGGTAATTCTTTAAAATATATGTCATATTTCCCACTACAGTCTAGTTCCCAAACCCAGGGCTTTGTGGGTTCACCTATTTACTCATTAACTTGTTTTCCAAGAATGTCATTGATCAAATAAATTCAGTTTCCATTTCATTCAGTCCCTTTCATTTAGGACAGCTGTGTCCTCAGCCAGGTTTACGTTAGGCCTGTCTTGGAAAATAGGCTCTCATCCCTTCTATCTGAACATACTGAAGATGGGAATTTTGAGAGGACTCCTTTTTGGTACAGTGTCTTGATTTGCAGGGAGGGAGACTCTAGACTGGCTGCATGTGAGCAAAATAGGAAAATATTTTAAAGCATGCCTGCAATGATCTGTCGCAGTCGCTGCACTCCTCCATGCTGGCTGCGCTGCAGATCTTCTCCTGCGCTTCCTCGCGCTGCAGCTTCTGATCTCGGCCAGAACCCTCAGGGCCACGTCCACCAGCTCTGCCTCGGTCATGCAGTAAATGGTTGCTGCCCTAGCCAGCACCTGCCCCTGCCTCCGCCACCGGCGCCACCGGGCTGCCGTGGGGGGAGGCCCGGCCGGTGCTGCAGGCTGTTCCGCCGCTGCCATCCAGGCGGGCCGCAGCCGCCGACTGCCTGCCGCCATCTTGTGTACCCGCCCGGAGAGAGGGGGTGGTCTGCGCAGGGCTCCGGGCATGCGCTCCGCCCCGCAGAGGTCATGGCCGCCTCCTGGGGCACCAGCCCCCGAGCCCACCGGCAGACCAGCCGCAATCCCCGACAATTCCCCCCTTTTTTGTATTTGTGCTGCAATTCTTTCTTCACTTCTTTACTTTCTTCATCCGAGGAGTCATGGGTTTTTTTTTTTTTTTTTTTTTTTTTACTTAAAGCGTTCCACTCAGCCAACTGTTGCGCAGGTGTAGCAAGTGAGGTCTTCCTTGTCAGGTGTTCCACACCTTCGAGAGGTGTCAATCCCATACCACACCTTCGAGAGGTGCCAGTCCACACCTTCGAGAGGTGCCAGTCCCATACCACACCTTCAAGAGGTGCCAGTCCACACCTTAACAAGGAGTCAAATCACAAATCCGGATGGCTGCTTCCCTGCTGCTCTCAGGTTCCACCAAGCTCCACTACCACCGCCAGTCGTCAGGCAGTCCGCTTCTTATTATCACGTCGGGTTCTTGTTATCACGTCGGGGTCACCATTTGTCGCAGTCGCCGCACTCCTCCATACTGGCTGCGCTGCAGATCTTCTCCTGCGCTTCCTCGCGCTGCAGCTTCTGATCTCGGCCAGAACCCTCAGGGCCACGTCCACCAGCTCTGCCTCGGTCATGCAGTAAATGGTTGCTGCCCTAGCCAGCACCTGCCCCTGCCTCCGCCACCGGCGTCGCCGGGCTGCCGTGGGGGGAGGCCCGGCCGGTGCTGCAGGTTGTTCCGCCGTTGCCATCCAGGCGGGCCGCAGCCGCCGGCTGCCTGCCGCCATCTTGTGTACCCGCCCGGAGAGAGGGGGTGGTCTGCGCAGGGCTCCGGGCATGCGCTCCGCCCCGCAGAGGTCATGGCTGCCTCTGGGGGCGCCAGCCCCCGAGCCCACCGGCAGACCAGCCGCAATCCCCGACAATGATCTGCCATTCATTTTATAGCCTTGTAACTTAAAGACTTTTTACTTTCAGACTGTTAAGGAAAACTCACTGTGACTGAACTTTAATGCGGTCCAGATGAGGCCTTTAAACCCTGATACAAGGGTCTGAGGTGAGGTGTGGCAGCGGTGCTGCTTTGTCCAGTGCGATATGAGCGTCTCAACGAGAATGTGCTGGCATTTCTACTGGCATCCTGGAGGTGAAAGCTGCTGCAATATTATATTTCAGAGTAGTAGACACATGCTCCATGTTGCATCAGCTTGCCCTGGGGACGGGGTGGGCAGGATGGCAGCCAGGACACATCGCTGATACACAGAGGGACAACACATGGGAGCGAGTGATAAAAGGCCTATACTGCAGGGGCCTCACTTCATCAGAAACTCATCACAGTCAGAAGCAGTTCTCTGTGGTCAGTGGCAAAATGCAGGAAATTTCACTCACCTCAACCTAGATTACAGAGAGTTGCGAGGGGATGTTGTGTCATACTGTAAATAGATGCAAATGGGGACAGGCTCACATTTGAGAGAGAGAAGGGCAAGGGGCATCCATCCTTGTGATGTGTGGAAACAGCTACCAGAGCCCTGTCATATTTAGACCCCAGTGCGCCAGGTAAGCTGCGAGCTAGGCAGGCAGCCAGTGCTTCATATGCAGAGTTCTCTTGGGAGAGCGAAAGGGGTGCATGCCATATCCCTTGCCTCGCTCTTCCTCAGAAAGGGCACCAGGTTTGAACCAGCTGCACTATGTCTGCTTCCCCTGTCGCCATCCAAAGCGCTGTCCCTCCTGGACATCTTTGCCCTCATGCTGAGGGCACACTCTGGCTGCCCCGATCAGGCGGTCAAGCAACATGTGCACAGCTCCCTTCCAGTCTCTCCCACGGTCTGAGAGGAGGCCTGAGGACCTTCCCTTCCTTGCTCTGGCACTTCCTGAGAAGGGGAACCTCAGGGATTGTGTCTCAAACATGGTGCAGGAAGGGATGGACTGGGATGCGGCAGCATGGGGACATGGTTGATGGGAAGGAGCAACATCCTCAAGCTGCTGAGCAAGGGTCATGATCTGGTTAGAAGAGCCAGTGCAAACAAGAGCCACCAGGATTTGTTTGCAAATCGCTCCTGGGGACACGGCGGTGGAGTTAGTAGCTCTCCTCCCAGCACACAGGGACCACAAAGCAGGTGTCCCACGAGGACTGAGGAGTCTTTTTCACCCCCTTGTGCCTTTGCCCCTGCTGGGTCACGCTGCCCAGGGGCTCGCTGTCAGAGGGGCAAGCCGGTGGGGTGGCGGGAGCTGAACTGACGCAGTTATGAAAATGAACTTATTGAGGTAAAAAGATCCTTTTTCTCTCCTGACATTTTCAGCTACTTAGTTGCTTAATTATCTGTTACCAGAATGTCTCCCTACAAGCACCAGCAATTTCACCCATTAGCAATTAGTGAGAACAGTTATTTTAGTGAACTTTGTGCAGTTGAATAAATAGATTAAAATCCATCCTTCTGCATATGACTACATGGCAGATTCCCAGCTAGAGTAAGCTGACTTAGCATTATTCATATTAACATTTTACTTGTATATTTAAAAAAGCAGTTGAAAAGGATAAATCTTTTTTTCTTTATGAAGAATGACTTTATATCTGCTTATTTGGGTTTTCTAGCAACCATATGCGCTTTTGTCATGCAAATAATTTCAGCAGTGATCCAATGAACAAATAATTTTCTGCTTGATCTATATTCTTGCAATTAATATATGCATTTTTATAAACAATAGCCAGTAGAAATTGCTTAAAATATGTCAGGCTAGAGTAACTTCTAAGGAAACCACCTTCAGTTTAATGTGTGATCAAGTCTTCCAGCTCCAAAGTATCATAACAATTTTAAGAGAATTTATAGTGAAGTTACATCACAAACAATAATTTCACTGGGCCATTAAAACTTGCCAATGGAAGATTCATACCAAAACGTGATGTAGTAATAAGAGCCATTTTATCATCTGCAGATAAAATACATGTGTCCAGAAGCTAAGCAGTCGTGTCCTATCTTCCAAGACTTTGCGATACAGCAAATTTAATGTTTGCTAGTTAGCTGTTCTTAAATAAAAAGATCGGGCAGCTCAGCCCATACAGAGAGGACAGAAACTGTGTGTGCGTGTGGTGCAGTCCAAGAGCAGAAATGCGAGCTGAGCTATCAGGTATCTCATAGCTCAAGGTGTGAGTTAGCCTGAGACACCTTTGCCATTAGCTGACCTGGCTCATGTCTGAGCATCCGAACGCAGCCTGTGCATGCCCGAAACCAGTGGCAGGTTTAATCCCTGTGCTGCTAGGTGTCCTGGGGCCTGCACGGCAGGTGCACTGGGGCCTGCACAGTGGCTTCAACACCTGGTAAAGGTGGCATTCGTGCGAGTCCGCCAGCCACCCAGAGCAAGGGGCAGCCCAGGGAAGGGCTGTGGGAAGGCTGGTGTTAGAGGGACCATGGCAGGAGCTAGGAACACTGGCCCAGCCCACGGATGCCTGGCAAGGAGCACGTGGGCTGAGCCCTCCTCTGAAAGTTCGATTCAGTCACCTCTACAGAGGACGTTCACACTATTTATAGCTGTGCACTGGAGTATGGGGATATTTATTTATAAACAGCCTGTGTTACTTTAACCCTTACCTCCTGGAGTCAGTCCTACCAGGGCGCCCTCTCCTCAGTGCCAGCCCATAGCATTAGCACCAAAGCAGACAACTTCAGTGTTGTTTCTTACCAAAATGGCTTCTGGAGCCTGTGATTCCTGATATAAATGCCCAAGAAAAGCTTTCACAGAAGTGAAGGAAATCCCAGCAGCTGCTGTAGGCCTTGGGGCCTGGGAAAAAGCACAGCAGCTCACAGAGACACGAGATCTACCCATCCTGAAGGACTCAATTTTACATTTTCAGCTCACTGTTCTAGGTGTAATGATGGACTAACCAATCACCCGTGATACAGATATACCTGATGTTGACCTAGTGTTGTTAATGCTTTTATACAGTATTTTTCTGTGTCAGGTTGTTCAAAAGGCACTGATAAATAAAGGTTTCCCGAGCTAGTTCTTTAAATATTTTTTCACAGTTGTATCTATTCTCTCTACTATCATTATTTTTTTTGGCTGTTCATATCTTGGCTGCTCTGGGAAAAAATGTTTAATGCAAGAGCATAGCTGCCTGGTGCTCCCTCAGCTGTTCTCTCCTCCCAACTTGTGGGAAGAAGCCCTGCAAAGTCTTTTTGAACAAAATGTGCTTTGCTGGCAGTGACCAGAGTCGGGATCATTCAGTAGCGTTTCAAGGGCCTCCTTCTGCTGCCATCTAACAGGGACTCTCCTGCAGTGGAGCAAAGGCAAATCTCAGCACTGATTAAAGACTAATTGAAGGGAAAGAAAGGTCAGAGGAAAAGAAATGGGGGCTATACGCCTGTTCTAAGGCATACTTCGAAGTCTCCCTATGACAACCCCCTCGCAGTGCACTGATGCCACAGTGACCTTCTCTCTTGTGCCAGAAGCAGCAAGGGACTAGAAAAGGTGCTGTTGTTGCAGGCCTCAGACCTGCCTCTGAGGGGCTTGCTGGTGTAAGACCCTGTGGAGACAGCCCGGAGGGACGGGTTTGTCTGAGACATATCCTTCCAGATAAGTGTTCCCCTGATCCTTTTTCCCCGTTCACTCAGAAATGTCTTCTAACAGTGCTGATGAGCTGCCATTTCTGGGAGCATCATATTTCAATAGCTCTAAACTTAACAAATGAGTAGGCACAAGCCATATGTTCAGAATAGATTTAGGTAAATTTGGAGAAAGCCTGTTCCTCTGGGAATGTCCCTTTCCTCACTGTAACTACTGCCATGTGCCCAAAGTTAGACTGTATTCCTCTGAGTCTTGAAGCTGCCTGTATTCTTCTGGGTAACAGCGAAGGCTACAGCTGCATCCTCAGGAAATGCAGCTCATGTTGGTGAGGCTAGTTGTGATTCCTGGTGTTTCATCAGACTGTGTTGACTCCAGCTGTAATTCAGCTGCATGCTGCTGCAGCGATGCCTTGTCTATGGCTCTTGTCCTCACCTACGCACCTCTCCACAGGCCAAGAGGTCTCTACACAGAGGCAGAGGTGACACAGGGAAGGACATGCACCAGTTGGTGAGGCTAACCCATCTACTGCGTATGAATTACCAGCATCTGGCTTCACTGAGTCTGACATGGCAAAGGTGAAAAAGTAAAACCCACATCACGCTCACTGACAGTTTCTCAGACATGTCACTGACAGCTACTGAGAATCAGCCAAAAAGTGCAGAGTGGTGATTTATACATGACTGTCAGAAGTAACCTGATGAACTTCTTGAAGGATGAAAGGACCTCCATCTCCACCTAGATCAGTTTATATTGATCCCCCTGATTGTCTGAGGGAGCAGCAGTTGAGCTCGCTGGCTTTCTGACATATGGAGAAGAAAGGAAATGAGTATTATTAGCTAGCTGGAGCATGCAAGTCTCAGTTTACATACAATTCTTTCTTGCTTGTTTATTCAGCTAAGTTAATTGAGAGAGAGAGAGAGAGAGAGAGAGAGAGAGAGAGAGAGAGAGAGAGAGAGAGAGGCTTCAGGAGTTTGATTTGCTTAGCTTAGCAAAGAAATATTTGCTGAGACTCCTTTAAGCAGTGAGAACACTGAGCCCTAGAGGCCCTTTTAAGCTCAAGGAGAAAGTCACAGGCAGAACTAGTGGGTGGAAATTTAAGAAGAAAATCCAAGTAAGGCATAAGTTACCATTTTTAAACAGTGGGGGTGGCAACTTTTGGACAAGCTACCAAAGAAAGTGATAGCTTATGCAAATCAAGAGATTTTCAGCAAGTTTAGTCTTGTCCAGGAACATTAGAAGAGCATGTGCATGGCAGGCAGTGAATGACCTTCAGTGTAGAAGGGTCTACAGGAAATGGCCTTTTCTTGCTTCACCTTTTGTGATTAAAAAGTGTCTATTCTGCAGATGTAAAACTGAGTTCTGACCTACTATCCTGACATCATCTTGCTCTGACTGCAAAGCCCTGGGAAAATTCATCTGATTAACACCTCTGATACACAGAAAATCATCAGGTTTTGCACCAAAAATTAAGGGAAATAATTTTGCAAAGGTCACATACTAATCTCTGAATGCCACAGGCAGCCTTATGCTGCTCATCTTACTTACTTATTATAAGAAATTAATAAAACCATTACCTCACCAAGCCTTCTCTTGACAGATGGTTATCTTGCTAAATAGATGGCTTGACACTAGATCTGCTTCATGCTGAGGCAGGAGTCCAGAACACTCTTGATTTGTCTCCTGGAAGTCACTGCGACAACTTTGCCTCCCTTCTAGGAACAGCAGGCCTTTTCTGTTCAGACGGGTAGTGATGGAAAAGATTGTCTAACAGAAGCTGGCTGCTTGGTTTCTGAATAACATGGACATTAGCTACTTCTGCAGCAGAAATTAGAAGTTACCACACTGAATCAGGATCACCAACAGGAGATGCTCTTTGTTTTTATAGTACTTTAGGTAAATACAGTTGTAACTATTTTCTAATGCTACTCCTTAGGATTATTATTTTTAGTTTATATAATTTCTCTCCAACTCCTGATTTTTGGCAAAGCAAAACAGTGGCTAGGCCAGGAGTTAATGATTATGAGATATGCATTTATCTCACTTGGTGCCATGTCGATTTGTTCTACTTTCAAATATTATTTGCTCTTATGAATGCTGCTGTTCTGCCAAAGCTGAAGACAAATAACTATTCATTTTCCAAGAAAGAAAGAGCTGTGACTTGATTCCAATTAGCAAAGTGGGTTTTAAGTATAATCTTTGTCTTCCTCCCTTATTTTATTCTCATTTATCACTTTTGCTTACTTGTCTTCTGTTACTCTGTATTCTTCCAACTCTTCTCTCATATCTATACTTGCTGTAAAAACGTCTTGAGCAAAAAGTGTATTCGCAGGCTCTTGTCTGAAAAGACAGGGGTCCCGGAGGCTATATTGATTCTCTAGCATGCTTATGCACTTTCAAGAACTGTCCCACTTACAAACATTTGCCAAGTAGCTTTCTCCTGCTCTGTAGCCGGCATTCCCTTTGAGTTTGTCCTTACCTTTCATTTTTTGTTCTGCATGATGGTGCCTCAGGTTACTGTCAGGCAGTCAGAGCTACTTATTGCTTCACAAGTGTTTTGCTATTTGCTGTGTAATTGAAGATGGCAACAGTGTGAAGGACCAAAAAAGAACAACAGCCTGTGCTCATTTTGTTGTTTTGCTAGGGATGGTTTCCTGGTGTCTTCTTTGCTTTCCGGTGTAAGTGGGTTGATTCAGGGATCAAAATGAAAGGTATTTTCCTCTATGCAACATATTCCAATTTACCAGGATTTTTCTTTCTGGAGTAGATGGCCACAGAGATTTTGACCACTGTCATATAGGGCACATATGAGAAGAAGCAATGAGCAGACAGCCATATCCCTCCTGTGCTTATTATTTCTTATCTGACTGGAAAGTGGAAGGTGAGTAAAATGCAAATGTTGAGTCTGCTAATGACTTACTTCATCATGCATTTATCAAACTCAGTACCTACAAATAGATAAAAAGCTACAGGCTTAATTTAACTAACTGATATGATTCATAAAAGGGCATTCCCCGAAAAATTAAGCAGCTGTTTAGCTTCACACATGAATCTATGAATCCATGTTTATGTCTTTCTAAAACTGGACTATAAATAGGATGTGATTTGAGTTTTGCAGCAAGAAGGATTCAGAAAGAAAAATAAATAGTAACATTTCTAGCAATGAATGCCAAACATTCAGAAATCACAGCAGATAAGACCTTTTTACCAAGAAAGGTTATCTGCTAAATATTAAGCCCTAAAAATCATTTTTTCCTCTTTTGATTTTCTCTGGAAAAATAGCAGTAGAGCCAAGGAAATAATCTAAAGTTCATTGCACATTTGATATAAAACCTGCTTTAGCCAGTTTTCTGCCTTGAGGTGTATAATCAGGACTAAAAAATGCACCATAAAATCTCAGCAAGAATATCAGAAATAATCACATCTCACTGCTATTTATATCTGCTTTTTCAGTTCCTCTTGCTCATATTGCTGTGGTGATGTCTAAAACAGGAAAATCAGTTGGATGGAAATGTTACGGCTTATTCCCACTCCTAAGGAATGAATAAAACCTCCTGAACAGTCAGAATCCTACCAGCGGTACCTGGAGCCATAGGAGTGCACGCTGCCCTCCTATTTTTTTAAATAAAATTTGGCATGAATCACTTTTTGAAGGCTTCCTTAAATCCCCACAAAGGCATAGCTTGGAGAGTGGTGAAAGGAAAAATTGCCTGTGATGACAAAGTGCATTTCACAAGCGTGCGGTTCTGCCTTTGGCACTGCACATGCTTGTGTGTGCACCGAGGTGCTCATCCCTCGCTTTGCAATCTCTTAGCTGCTAGTGTGCAATGAAAAAATGTTTGAGCTAAAAGAGTGGGATCCAGTCCTCCTAAGCTATTGGCCCACCAAATTTAAGATGCCTAACAAGGCCGATGTCTGCAAGAGAATACCCTGCTCTGCAGAGCAAATGGACCTGTGCTTTGAAGTCTTCCAGATACAGCACGCTTGCTCAAGTGTGCACCAGCACCTCTGCCCACACCATGGACTGACACCCGAGCAAGGCCGCTTCACTCAAAGCCTAAAACTTAAGCATGAGGTGGGTGCCAAAGACAGACCCCTAGGTTAGGCCAGCCAGAGGAGTCCAAGAAATCGGTGGTCTCTCACATTCACCCTTCCAGCAAGCAGAGGTGCCCAGTCTCCATGCTGGGCAGCAGTGAGCAGCACTTCGCTCACCAGCACCGCTCGGTATAGCTTTCCAAAGCACTGAGGGCAGGAGAGCACAGCCCCTGCACGTGGAGGCAGCTCCACAGGCACCAGGGAGCATTTAGGGTGCAGGGCCTGCTCAGGAGTGTCCCCCAAGGACTGGAGGAGCAGGAAGCCAGCTCGGATGTGTTAATTCTAGCCTTGTAAGAAGGCATGGTCATGTAGCAGTGATACCGTACCAAAGGCGCACACAGCATCATCTATTCCAAACTGGCCCCAGCACTTCTCCAGAACACACACACGCTAAGGAGCTTTCTAGGTAGGTGCTGTCACCACTCATCCTTTTTTAAAAGCGTCTCGCCATTTCATACGATCCCTGCCATTCCTCAGGGGAACACGTGCTGTGACGTCTGCCAGTGCCTCCAGCACGGGCACGGCCACAGCAGCCGGTAACGCCACCAGCAAGCCTGGAGCTAGCAGAGGGCCAGACACTTTCCTCCGTGAGTGCTGCCCTCCTCCTTGCGTGGCGTCTCACGTGTGGGGACAGGCTGCGGTGCTGCGAGCAGGTAGCGTGCATGGCCATGGCGGCCATGCTGCAGGCAGCCTGGCCTGGCTGTGGGGCTCAACGCTGAAAGGAAGCTCCATCTCCTTGGGCAAGTAGAGTGAGCAAGGGGGACATGAGACAGAGCCAGAAGCCCCAAAAATCCAAAATGAACTCTAAAAAAAATCACATCTGAAAACAACTCAGATTAAAAAGAAAATAGAGAAAACAATACCATGCTACAAGAAGCAAAAAGAATGGCAAACATATCTCTGCTTTTAAAATAAACTTGGGCTGCTTCTGAAGTTTCTTTCCATTTCTCAGACCCAGAAATGAACTGAAGGAAAAAATAGGCAAACTCTGAAAGAACATATATTTTTAAAGTTGTTTGTCTATGTGCTGGAACACTATAGAACTAAATAACTAAACTAAAATAACTAAAATAACTAAAATAACTAAATAACTAACTGCATGTAAACCAAAAAAGGAAATGACAAATGAACCAAAGCTATTTTTGGTGGGAAATAAATAAGTAAACAACAATAACGACAGAGACCTGTAATACCGAGAATAGCCATTATTGTGTTTTACCTTCTGACCTCCGTCATGAAAACAGCTGTTTCCTAACTGCTTCATAGTTCTACCTGCCAGAAGTAGATGACAGATGAAACTGTAACCATCATGCCATCATTTGGGAAGGATCATTAGCACTACTCTGCAAAAAAACAAAGGTAAAAGAAATACTAAAAATCAGTTTACAAAATAAGCATAATTATTTTGTACACTCCTCAGCACTCAGATATTTTCCCTTTAAGCTGAACAGCTTCCCTAAGCACTGTGCAAGCCATAACATCACTTGCCTACTGGCTTAGCAATAAAAACTCTCCCCTTTGCCTTCTTCTCTTGCACTCATTCCCATATGTGACTAAAATCGCCAGGAATGGCTCATGGTGAATACAGACCATGAACTTGGAGCAGAGACATGTTTCCATTTGGCCAGTTAAAACCTTCATTCCAGCAGTTTGGGGTTTGAAATTCTCTATTGCCAGCACAGAAGAAATGCTGGGCTTCTATCCTGCTCCAGCACTGGTTCTGAGACTGCTCCTTCCAGTGCCAGCATCATTTATCTAATGCATCCTCCCCACATTTTTCTGTTTCTCTTTCAGACAACATGAAAATCTGCAAGCAAAACTGTGTGAAGTCCCATGCACGCAGTGGTTCACCTTGGCAAACATATCCTATTCTGTGCATAGGTAACACATTCTGCCTTCAGAGTCTCAATATTTCTTTCAGGAGAATGTTTCAGCATTAAATTTATTTTTTATTTTCTTCCTTAAAAAAAAAAATCATCTGCTTTAGAGGTACCATCATCGGAGGTTTTCTTCAGACTCCTCATTTACATGTCTGGTGTGGAGCATTACTTGAGGTAAAGAGGTTAAAAACTCTTCATTTTTTGAGCCAATGCTACATTTGACTTCTTTGAAAAGACTCAAAGCTTTACCCCTTACAAGGATTAGGCCAAATGCTACCTGCAACAGTACTGTAGAGGCTGGAGCTAAAACATGGGGATTTGTAAAGACTGGCACTGGCACTGGTCCTAGCCTTCTGGCTTGCGTAACCCAAGTCCTCTATGACTGGGCAAGTGGATTTGTGTTGTTTTCAAGCTGAGCATCTAAAAAGCATGTTTCAAAAGCATTTGGGGCTTTCCAAGGATTTGTCTAAGTGGCTAAAGCTCATTCAAGTCAGGCCCCTAGTTCACCATGAAGTCCAAGCTGAATGAATCTAAGTAAAGGTAAAAGATATCTGCATTTCAGGCCTATACCACATTACCTCTGTTCCAGTAGAAGGCAATTCCCTGTCCTCCCAGTCAAAGGTGAAGAAGGTCATCAACACAGCAGACAAGATGTAAGTGGTTTGGATATGGGAGAGTTGGAGTTCAAGCAAACTGAGACAGGATGCACACGCCAGGCTGTAGGAGGAGTACTCAAAGTGGAAGAGCTGGGAAACCGAGGGAAGGCACCTGTACAGTTGTCATAGTGTGCAGATAGCATAGGCCGCAGAGAAGTAAGACTGAACAGCAGAAACAGCAGCCCTCCTCTCTTCCCTGACCACTGATGTATGCTTCTCAGACATCAGCCAGGGATGAAGCCCAGGCTAGGAAGTCAGTAGAGATTGCTCCTCCCCACTTGGAGAATATTTCTGGGTCTGAGGCCTAGTTGAGGCAAGGGAGCAGATGGTTGAACTCCTGCCAAATGATCAGCAGCCAGGAGGCTCCCCAGAGAGGAAGCCACAGCAGTGGGGTATTCCAGTAGGTTTTAATACGGTGTCCAAGGACTAGCTGTAATGTCATAAACGGTCTGGACAAAGTGGCACAACTCCCTCGCCACTGCTCTGTACCACCCTAAACCAGGCTCTTCTCATTTCAGTTCCATTGCCTTCCATATTGCAAATGTTTCCACATGATATCAGGTCTTCAAAAATGCATGAAAGAAAGAAAAACGACTGAGACAACACTCACCAGACATCAAATTTCCAGAAAAACTTTTCTATTTCCAAAATTGTTCTCCAATGTGCTTCAAATTGCCTTTAGTGACCAGAGCTGATCACTGGTTCCTTAACAACCAGTAACACTCATATGATGTATTGGAGATTAATTTAATTTTTATCTAAATGTAAACACACTTCCATATTAACCACTACGCTTCTGCTGCCAACATCCAGTTCCTTTCTCAGCACCAATCATCTGGAAAATATGAAAAATGAATCCTTCTCATTTCACGCGACCCCCCCTCTAACAGAGGTCTGCTGCCTTCCTGGGGCCCAGGTTAAGGATGTCACCCAGAAACTTCCCAGCCTGGTTAGACCCACTGACTATTATCCATTGCTGGTCCTACACGTGGGAGGAGAAGAAGCGGCAACGCGCAGCCTGAGGGCGATCAAAAGGGACTTTAGGGAATTGGGACAGACAATTAGGAACTCAGGCGCGCAGGTCATATTCTCTTCCATTCTTCCCAGTGCTGGCAGCAATATAGAAAGAAATAGGAGGATATGCTCCATTAACACGTGGCTCCGTGGCTGGTGTCATCTCCACAACTTTGGTTTCTTTGGGAACAGGAAGCCTTACATAGGGGCAGGCATGATGGAATCCATCTTTTCAAGGGGGGAAGAGAGCCCTTGGACACGAGCTAGCAGGGCTCATCGAGAGGGCTTTAAACTAGATTCGAGGGAGGAGGGGTGTATCATCGGGGAAGCAGGTTATGGGGCAGGCGATGCCCTGTCTTGCCGCTCACAGCCGCCTAACTCCAAGGCCTGTGTAGGGCACCCTAAGCCTGAAGAGGCGATATGGGAAAATAAGAGGCCTTCTGAAGGCCCGCATGGTCAAGTTCCAGCTGCCCCAGCTAGAGAGAGAGGCACATTGGGTGCCAACTCCAATGCCTCTATGTAAACGCACGCAGCATGGGGAATAAATGAGGGGAACTGGACATGCGTGTGCGTTTGCAGGGCCATGATCTCATCGCAATTACTGAGACATGGTGGGACAGCTCTCATGACTGGAACGTGGCCATGGATGGCTTTAGGCTTTTCAGAAAGGACAGGCCGGGAAGGCGAGGTGGCGGAGTTGCTCTTTACGTGAGAGAGCAACTGGAAGGTATGGAGCTCAGCATAGGGGAGGACGAAGCGCGGGCCGAGAGCCTGTGGGTGAGGATTAAAGGGCAGGCCAACAGGGGCGACACGGTCGTGGGAGGCCACCTGATCAGGGAGAGGAAGTGGATGAGGCCTTCTACAGGCAGCTGCAAGAAGCCTCACAATCCCAGGCCCTGGCCCTTATGGGGGACTTCAACCACCCTGATGTCTGCTGGGATAATCACACAGCTAGGAGCAGACAGTCCAGGAGGTTCCTGCAGAACATTGCAGATAACTTCTTGATGCAGGTGGTTGATGAGCCAACAAGGCGAGGGGCGCTGCCAGACCTGATACTAACAAACAGAGATGGTCTAGTGGGAAATGTGACGGTTGGGGGCAGTCTTGGCTGCAGCGACCACGAGATGATGAAATTCACGATCCTGCGAGGAGGAAGATGGACAAGAAGTAGGATTGCAACCCTGGACTTCAAGAGAGCTAACTTTGACCTCTTCAGGGAGCTCCTTGGAGGAATCCCCTGGGCAAGGGTCCTAGAAGGAAAGGGGGTCCAGGAGAGTTGGCTAATATTCAAACACCTCTTCCTCCAAGCTCAGGATCCGTGCGTTCCTACAGGAAGGAAGTCGAGCAAGGCGGGCAGGAGACCTGCGTGGATGGACAAGGAGCTGTTGGGTAAACTTAATGAGAAAAAGAGCACATACATACTGTGGAAGAAGGGCCAGGCCACATGGGAAGAATATAGGAACATTGTCAGAGAATGCAGGGATGCGGCGCGGAAGGCCAAGGCCCATTTGGAATTAGAGTTAGGGAAAGTCGTGTTTGACGAACCTGATAGCCTTCTACGATGAGGTGACCGGCTGGATGGATGATGGGAGAGCCGTGGACATTGTCTACCTTGACTTCAGCAAGGCTTTTGACACCGTTTCCCATAACATCCTCATGGGGAAGCTTGGGAAGTGTGGACTGGATGAGTGGACAGTGAGGTGGATTGAGGACTGGCTGGATGGCAGAGCCCAGAGGGTGGCGATAAATGGGGCCGAGTCTGGTTGGAGGCCTGTGGCCAGTGGTGTCCCACAGGGGTCAGTACTGGGCCCGGTGCTCTTCACCTTGTTCATCAACGACTTGGACGAGGGCACAGAGTGCACCCTCAGCAAGTTTGCAGATGACACCAACCTGGGAGGAGTGGCCGACACTCCTGAGGGCTGCGCTGTCATTCAGAGATACCTGGACAGGATGGAGAGTCGGGCAGAGAGGAACCTCATGAGGTTCAACAAGGACAAGTGCAGGGTCCCGCACCTGGGGAGGAGTAACCCCGGACACCAGTACAGGCTAAGGATTGACCTGCTGGAAAGCAGCTCCGCGGAGAGGGACTTGGGAGCCCTGGCTGACAACAGGTTACCCATGAGGCAGCAATGTGCCCTCGTGGCCAGGAAGGCCAATGGGCTCCTGGCCTGCATCAGGAGGAGCGTTGCCAGCAGGGCGAGGGAGGGGATCCTGGCCCTCTGCTCAGCTCTGGTGAGGCCGCACTTGGAGTAGTGGGGGCAGTTCTGGGCTCCCCAGGACAAGAGGGAGCTTCTAGAAAGGGTCCAGCATAGGGCCACAAAGATGATGAAGGGACTGGAGCATCTATCATATGAGGAAAGACTGAGCAAGCTGGGCCTGTTTAGTCTGGAGAAGAGAAGGCTGAGAGGAGACTTGATCAACATGTTCAACTCGATCAACATGGCCAGTGACAGGATGAGGGGTAACGGGTGCAAGTTGAAACACAGGCAGTTCCATCTCCATGTGAGGAAGAACTTTCCTGTGAGGGTGATAGAGCCCTGGATCAAGCTGCCCAGAGAGGTTGTGGAGTCTCCTTCTCTGGAGATCTTCCAAACCCGTCTGGACGCCACCTTGTGCCATGTGCTCTGGGTGTCCCTGCCGGAGCAGGGGGGTTGGACTAGATGATCTCTAGAGGTCCCTTCCAACCTTAACCATTCTGGGATTCTGCGATTCTTTGAAATGTATTTTTTATCCTATTTCACCTCATATGTATGTAAGTTTAAACCCAGCCACGTCACTATTAAGCTGCTCACAGCAAACCTGCTTAACACATAAGCACTAGGTCAGGTTCTTAGCTGATCTAAATCATCATCATTCTGGTGTCTACCATCTTTTTCCATCATTCCCATACTATGAATCTTAAGAGGAGTAAATTTAGGAAAGGCCTACCCATTCCAGAAGCCCTATATTTTTTTACTCGTTTTATGCCCTTTCTATAGGGGTTCTCATCCCTCACCACACAAACTCCTGTTTTGTCTACAGGCTGAATTGTTTCAAGACAAGGTGAAATTAAAGGAGAGGTGTGTACTTAGTATGAACACCCACCTGAAGGACAGTGTTTGCTGCATATTAGCATTAGGAACAAAGACAAATTTAAGTGAAGAATAACTTTTTTTTTCTGAACTCAATGCATTTGGTTTAGGGGAAGATGCATAGTTTTAATGGTGACCTTGATTACCTATGGAACAATTTTTCAAAGATTTCCATAAGTTCTTTATTGCTTGAGGTCTTTAAAACAAGACAAAACAAAGTCTTATCAAAGTCATGCTCTAACCAAGCATAAACTACTTCATGAAAAGGCATTTTGTAGAAATCTACTTTGGATGTCAGTGAGAGTTCTGATCTGAAAGTCAGTGATGGTCCCGTATGAGTTCAGATTTATGAACCTATCAGGCAAAATGTCCCAAACTGGACTCAGTGCAATTAAAGTTTTACACCAGCCAGGCCAGGAGAGTGAGTGCAATAGGTCCAAATCTAAAACACAGTTAAGATCTGCAGAAATGATCTCTTTGACATCAGAGTATTGAATGAGGTCATTAGAGGGTGCATACAGTGCAGATGATAACACACAGAGACCCAGCTTATCACTTATAGCAAGTATTAGGTGACACTGCCCTCAGACGGTCAAGACAGAGTAGGTAAACTCTTCCTAATTCTTAAAATATACTTTAAGAGTTTTTAAAATAAAATAAGCTTTAAACTTTAAGGTCTTAACAACTAGCTAAATATATTTCAAGCACAGTAAATAAATTTCTCTATCACACTGGGCTATCGAGGAAAACTAGTCCAAAGTCCCCCAGTAACCTGGACTAAAAAGACTCTAGATTATGAAACATGTGGCCTTGCAACACTGGTCAAGGTGGAGAATTAGAAGGACAGACAGCTCAAATGCTCTTCCAGCTTCTTTCTGTCTTTGCTGAATTCAAACTAGCAGAGAGAACAGTAAGCGCTGCAGAATCAGGCCCTGAGCTGAAAAGCAAGAACAGAAAGGGAATTAAAAGGAAAAAATCCTCCTCCACATAAAACCTTTGTACCATAGCTAAATTTGTTTAGAAAGTTAACATTAGAGAAATTAAATGGGCACTGAGAAGTCCTCCATGAGTTGGGAGAATATTATATTAACATCGGATATAAAATACAATTAGATTTTTATAGCATCTTTTATGTTAAGGGTATCAAACTGCTTTGCACAGCTTGATATTGGGAATGCAGTAATGGGTTATCACCAGAGCTCGGAGAGAGCATGGGAAGCAGCCCGGGGCCCTGGGCAAAAACAGGGCTGCAGAAGCACATCCAGGCTCCTTCTATGGGTATTGATATTTAGGGGGGTGTTGCAGAATCTGTGTTTTTATGTCATCCCAGAGATGGGGAAGCAGTTGGTCAGACCCAGCACCGGGCCGTCCTCCTCAGCAGCACCCATCTCAGCGCCCAGCAAGGCACATTCGTCGGGCAGTGTTGCTGCTGTCGTGTTTGGGCCAGACACGGCACATGCCCTGCATAGTGCATGGAGAGGCCAGGCTGCGATTTGGCTGACCTGTTTTTGGCATGTGCTCAAGGAGGGGGTGAACCACATGCCCAGGGCATGTTCACCCCTTCTGCCTGTGCATGATCCCCGCCAAGTAGCTCACGCGCAGGCATCAGCGCTGGGGAGGTCATAGCTTGGGAAACTGCTGACACATGAGAAATTGCCAACTCTCTTTGCTCTACTGAGAAGAATCTGAGTTAGAAAGAAAAGTGATAACCTATAAAATGGGTGCCAGAAACTGGCACATCTCCTGGCTAAGCAGATAAATGCTGGTTGCTCTTTGAAAACATGGCTGACGGCAGGAAACCGTGCCCCTTTCAAATGCTCTCTATAATGTCATTCCTGTAATCAAAACAAAACTAATCCTTTTGTTCTAGATAATGGACTTCGCTAGCCAGTGATTTTACTGCTTCAGACAAAAGTTCTTTGAATTCAAAAGATGAAAAGTGCCAGAGATTTTGAAATCCTTGAAGAGCATTGAGCAGAAAGTACTTGGGGAAGCAGGGGGGTAAAAAAGACTCATTTTCTTAAGAAAAGAAAGAAAGAAAGAAAGAAAGAAAGAAAGAAAGAAAGAAAGAAAGAAAGAAAGAAAGAAAGAAAGAAAGAAAGAAAGAAAGAAAGAAAGAAAGAAAGAAAGAAAGAAAGAAAGAAAGAAAGAAAGAAAGAAAGAAAGAAAGAAAGAAAGAAAGAAAGAGAAAGAAAGAAAGAAAGAAAGAAAGAAAGAAAGAAAGAAAGAAAGAAAGAAAGAAAGAGAAAGAAAGAGAGAAAGAGAGAGAAAGAAAGAAAGAAAGAAAGAAAGAAAGAAGAAGAAAGAAAGAAAGAAAGAAAGAAAGAAAGAAAGAAAGAAAGAAAGAAAGAAAGAAAGAAAGAAAGAAATGTGGCTTGTGAGGAAACAAGGATATTTTTCCATTAGACATACATCTTCACCTGTTGTACGCTGACCTTTCACTCAGAGATGGAGCCAGCCTCTGACCTCCCTTCTGCTGAGCTGCTGCCTGTGCTGCCTGCAGTGGGGCAGGATGGTGGACCTGAAGAAATTCTGCTTTATGAGACCCTCCAAACTCTCCCAGCAATTAGAAAGTTAGGCAGATACCCACATGCTTTTGCACAGGAGATTTTCACCTGGTTTAACTGATCAAGAAATATACAGAACAAACTCAGCCTTCTCATTTAAAAGAAAAAATGGTTGACTAAACTAAATAAACTCAGCATAACTCCAGTTCTGGCTTCCTCCATTGCATGTCAGCTCCCTGAAATGAAAAATTCAAGCCCGAAGCATTCAAATGCAGATTTAATGCCAAAAATATATGTGCCAACGGTTGCAAATAATAGTCTTGATAAATCTGTTCTCCAGTATCTCTGTGAAATAGGGATAATAGTTTCTCTCTCACAGTAGAGCTCTGGCAATGAAATAATAAATTGAATTCCAAAGCACTTGAAGCCCTGGACAATTAAGAAAGCAATTGTCCCTGGCAGAAATTCAGTCCTCCTCCTTCAGGTTCGCTCAGGCAGCTCTCCCCCACTTTCTCCCTGCCACACATATTTACATCACCACATCCACCATTACTATTTCATTACTGTTTTGTTTCCTAAACCCACCCCACGGCAGCCTGGCTGCCGTGGCCCTGGGCAGGTACTTAGTACCGGGGGGAGTGCAGGTTAGCAGGAACAGCAGTGCCAGAGCCTTGGATCAGTGGTATGAAGGATGGCTCTGCCATGATGATAGCTCCTGTGCCCCTAAGTGCCTACTTTGAACCTGTGGCTTGTCCATCGGCAGTTTATGAGAATATTTCTAGGTATCCTTGGTCTTTGCATCAGTCTCCATGGAGAGCCATGAGGAGCAGGTTGTAAAGCACTGATCTATGCCTGTATACGTTCCCTCTACCTAACCCTCTTGTCATCCCTCCCTTTTCTGCAGTGGAACTGAGGGGAATTTGGTAGCTTCTTCCTTTCCCCAGTGAGCAGAAAAGTACAAGAACAGTAAAATGGCTGTGCAAATGCTATCTCAGCCTGGCATTTCCAGGGGAAAAGTCAGGCCTTCTATAACCACAGCAGCTCAGCCAGTCTGGGATTTCAGTCTGCCAGGTAATGACAAGCTTCTCTGAACACTGGCTAAGGTAAAGCAAAAGATCTCCCACATGTCCTCAAAATGACAGTGACAACTTTGGGGGAGAAAAAAAAGAAAATGGTCAGAGCAGATGGAGGCAGGACTCAACAGCATGAGCTGGAAGGAAATAACCCCCTTAGGGTGAGCAAGGGCCGCTTGTGCCCCTGCACAGAGCTCAGCCATGCCCAGAGGGGAGAGGAGACCACCCTGGTGCCACCACACAACCTGAGAGCTGCAACAGGCTGCAGGAGGAAACCTCTGCAAACCACCTACTCCTTCTCGTGCACTGGAGCCCACCTGGGACTTTCTTATCGCAAGGTCACTGTTGTGCCTGTGATTGCCAAATAGTGGGATGTGTGGGTCTGTACAGGAAAGGAGCTACTCGGACTTCTAGCCAATTAATTTCAGAATTGATTCCCTCTGCTGCCGGCATCCTTTACAGCCAGCAGGGCTCTTCTCTGCAATCCAATGTAATGCACACACCTTTGAAAAATGATGCTTTCAAGCCTGCCCTGTGGTGCAGTAAATTTAAAAGTGCTCTTAATAATAATAAGGATCAACATTGACTTTAATGGTCTTCAAACTCTTCATGTAATTTCATTAGCTGCCCAACACAGATGCAAGCAGGGGTGATGTCATCCTTTTTCCCTTGCACTGAAACCTGATTCAGGTGCCAGAGATAGAAACCAGTTTTATTGCCTCTAATCAGATTAAAGCTCCTGGCAGCTGGTGATTGATAGGTGATTGCTGGAGTAATCCAGAAACAGAGAAGGTTCTTGTGAAGATGCAGTAAGGCTCGAATTGAGGCAAAGGTCTTGCAGACTGCGTGCAGAGTTGAGGATGCCGTTAGATGCCTGTAAGCACCCTGAATCAGCATGGGCAATTTAGTATTTAATAGCATTCCTGCTAATGCGAGCACCAGAACATAGCGCAGTTTCACAGCATCAAGCAAGCTATGTTTTCACGTTGTGGTGATTCCCAGAACTCCCCTTCTAACGCTACGCCATTTACAAAAATATACCATGTAGATATTATGCCACCATCACACGGGCAACCAAATGCTTATTTCTGTGTATGAGTTGCCTCCTGAGCCAAACTCCTGCTGCCTTCCTTCTCGCTGGTACATTGAGCACCACCGAAGGTCAGAATTTGTCAGTACTTTGCCACAGGTTGGTATTTTTGCCAAGAGCAAGAAATAACAGTGGTAACCTTGTGGTATCTGGGGATACAGCACTGCAATGACCGCCACCCCACCTCCCAGTACCCAGGCCCAGAGGATTGCAAAACAAAAAAGAAAAGCCAGAATAGCACCCAAAGAGAAATGAGGAAGCTGGAGAAGTCCATGGCCATTGATTGCTTTAAGAAGACTTTTTCAATAAGTTGATAAGATGCAATTACCTCATCATCTGAATATTGCAGCAGTAAAATCAATGCTACTTAAGGAGTCTGACAATCAATTAGGCACTCTCTCGATATTTGTGAAAGTCAAAGCAATTCTGTGTAAAACATTGATTCATGCATAGATATCATTAAAGCACTATAATACTAGTCCCCTAATGGATATTGAGAAAATTAATTTATTCCAGCTATGGAATTCTGATAAAAATCAGACCTCTGAATCTTCCTCTTTAGCTGGATAAAGTTTATATTTCTAGGCTAATGTTCTTCAGCAATGTCATTGTGTAAGAATTGTTTGTGGAAAATTTGTTTGAAAGCAGGAACTGAGAGGAAAACTAGGGCCTAACAGAAGTTTTGGCATTACAGAGGCCTGCTTGGGGTGCTACACAGTTGCCACTTCCAGGATGGCTGGTGCGCACAGACTCTGCTCCTCCACGGTTCCCTGGGCAACACAATCTGGCCTCCTCGCAGCTGCAAAAGGGAGTAACGGAGGATGGAGCGGAGTGAAGACACCGCAGCCAAACTCTGTTGCACTCCCTGTGCTGGGCTGCTGCTAAGTCGCACAGTGGCTGTCTAATGGGAGATATACGATAACAAGTCCGGTGCTGAGCCAGCAAAGGTGGCAAATGACTCCTTTCAGATGAACTTTGCTTGAACTTTGCTCATTATAATGTGAAAACCATACCTCCATCCCAAAAGTTACCTGCCTCCGAGGTACGACCACTCCTCACCGAGCATGCGCTCTAGATTTTCGGTTGACTGTACCTTTAAATGAAAGCGAGAAACTTTTTCACCAATCAATAACAATATTAAGTATGACTCTAGTCACTCAAGCTCCACCTGAATGTAAAGAAAAGTATAAAAGGTGAACTAAGGATGAAAAGTTTGGGTTGAAGAAACCATCGTAACTCCTGGGTCAGTCGAGAGGCTGAGCCCCCTTCCCTCCCCTCGCGCTGGGACGCTGCCTGAGGAGACTAAGAAGTGAGAGGGAAGAATCCATCATAAATTCTGGATCAGTTGATGCGCTGATCCCCCTTTCCTCCCCTTGCGTCAGGATGCCGCCTGAGGAGACTCGAGACTGAGAGCCCTCTCCCATCTTCTGGGGTGAGTGATGATTGCACATTTGTACATCAGAGCTAGCTAAAACCCCACGCTCTAGTAGAGAATTTCATGTACTGACATCCGAAACCTGCTTTGTAAATGTTGCATTTGAATAAATCATACTGTTTGTGAACTCGGCTACTTGTTTGGCGGGAGGCAATCGGACCTTCAGTTGACAGACTGTTCGTGAATCTGATACTGCCAGAGTCGAGCTTATAGTTGGTGACACTATTTGGGAACTCGATTCGCTCCTAGGAAGGCGATCGGACCTACGGTCCACGGACTGTTCGTGAATCCGATACTGATTTGATATCTCCTTTCCCCCACCACCACTACTACTACAGCTTTCAAACTGCAACATTTCACAGTCATCAGTGTTGGGTAAGTGGCATTCACATAAGCACCAGCACATACCTGCCAGGCAACACAGAATATAGACCGACCCTCTGGATGGGTTCATTGTATATTAACATCATAGTATCATTATCCAGTGGGTAATGCTAGACAATGTGATTTTGGTTTTAGCTCAGTATATGTGATAAGTAAATAGAGCTTCAAATATGTAACAAATAAAAATCAGGGTCACAAAGGCCTAAATCATCAAAAGTATTTAAGTATCTAACATCTTTTGATTTCTGCAAGAAGCAGACATCTAGCCGCCTTTCAATATCTCTGAATGTCTCGTGATTTATGTACACTACAGATGTCAAGCATGGAAATAGATTGCCTTGCAAGTTTGTGGAATCTCCATAATTCAGGATTTATTAAGAACAGATTAGACAAACATTTGCCAGGAATAACCCAGGCATCATTGCTCCTACACTGCAGCCAAGAAATGGCTACAGGCCATTGAGGCCTTGATGTCCTCCAGGCTATAACTCTAAAAAAAGGCCCCTGATGCTCATTTTGCAGCTTTCTGATTTTATAAAATGTCAGGCTGGGTTTTTATCAGATATGTAGATAGTGATTCTGTATTAATTTAATCGTAACAATCATACTTAGAATAACATGGATCAATTTTGTTTCTGGCATGATTTGGCTTCCCTGAAATTATACAAGCAGAGAATCTGGTCCTGCATTTGCATAATTAATAATCTATCAATGTCTTACATTAATGTGCGTATTGAGTTACTCTATCATCATTTAAAACAGTGGCATCACTAATGAGACTATTAACTATAGAGAACATCAAGTCACATTGGATTCATGTTTTCTTTATTTCTATCTAAGTTTAGTTTTTAGCTCAGTCAGTTAATAAATGCCAGGGTGATACTGGCACAGAAAATATGCATCGCTTAATTTTCATTAAGATGTCATTGAGAATGGTAGTAAATAGACAGATGTGACTGTTTTCTATTAGAATCCCTGTAGAAAGAGGAAAACTAAAAGGTGCATTTTCATTTAGAATATAGTACATGCAGTTACTTTTTGTATATTATTTCTGAAATTATTTGAGCTGCATGAAATTCAGAACCTATTTAGGACCTAGTCCTGGAAAACACATCAGTTCCTGCCAAATTTTAAACACACATGTAATTGCACTGAAAACAACTATTAAATGTAAAATCACACCTGAGCATTTGCAGGATGGATTACCATAGAACTTCAAATGTGATTATAAACACAAATCCTACTCCCAGCTCCCTGACAAATTAGCCAACCTTGACAAACTTTTCATATTGAATTGGGTTGTAAATGAATCTGAGGTCAGACAGAGGAGTTCCCAATGAAAGCTCCATTTCAGACTATTCAAAACTGTTTAAATAAATTTTACTTTGGAGCTTCTGAGAATGCAAAATTTAAGACAGAAAATGAGGAAGATGAGCTGACTCAAGCTGAAACGCAGAAAAATTATTGCAAAAGCTTTAGTAAAAAGGAACTTTTGGGGCAATCTTTAGAAAAAATATCATGTTGGGATGTTTTTGCTATTACCTCTCCAGCAAAATGAAGTAGACTTCAAAAGATGAAAATGACACCTCAGGGCATCTTGTTATGTGCCAAACTGGCAATATAGAGTCAGATTATAGAAAATTGCTAATTGGCCATCAGGCCAACTCTTTATTGACACTCATAAAGAATAAATATTGAGGCCAAAAACACAGTAACAGTCAAGATAAATTACAATCTGATCCCTGCAATACAGCATAGTGCTTTAAATATTCAAAATATATCCCAAGCAGTGATATCAGGCAGGGA
This sequence comes from Tinamus guttatus, assembly GCF_059628265.1. Taxonomy (NCBI): domain Eukaryota; kingdom Metazoa; phylum Chordata; class Aves; order Tinamiformes; family Tinamidae; genus Tinamus; species Tinamus guttatus. The sequence continues at coordinate 47,065 of NW_028289428.1, forward strand.
AAATAAATTCTCTCAGGCTCATCAAATGAAGAAAAAATGACTGCAGCTGAAAAAAATCTCCTTGAAGAACAGCAGTAATATGGCCATAGCTGTATGGCTGTTGGTAGCCATGCACCAGTCCAGACTCAGACTCTCCATCAAGTAGTGGTTTGTACTCCTGGGCTTGTCTCTGGCTCATGCCAGTTGCATCCACACTGTCCTTGGTCCTCTGCCTTCTTCCACTTTGGCCAGCATTGATAGGGCCACTCTATTAACAGACCTTCTCTGATTTTTTCCATGCCCCATACAGCCCTTGTGTGTTCTCCTGTAGAACAAGAAATGTCAGGGAAGAAGATGAACTGATGTGCATCTATTCTAGGGAACTACCATCAGTCAGTGCAGATTAGTGTGGAACAATGAGAGGACAGAAATAGTGTGCTCTCCAAGTATTTTTCTTTCCATTGCTGTTTTACCTTTGTCATTCCTTCTTCATGACCTCCTTTGGTAATGAATCAACCTGAGCATGGAGCAATAACCATGGGAATACTGTTTTAGTGACCTTCACTTTCCATTACTCAATACAATGTTTGAGGCTAACTATCTGGTATGACCCTTAAATACCATCAGCATACAATGTAGGAAAATGTTTACATTTTTATTCTCTAGATAAGTTCACAAGTATTAATCTGCCATTGAAATAATGCAGTTCATTCTGTGATGGGAATGCATGAATTTCCATTTCAGGCACAGTAGTCTTAGGAATTGCACACATGAGACTGAGGAGAAGAAGGTTGGCGTTTGTTACCATCAGCAGTGATATGATGCCATTCCTAGTTCCTCACCTCATTAAATGACAAATGGGCTGCTCTGGTGCACATCTACTGAGTGTCATCCTCAATCTGCCTGCAGAATTGCGCAGTCCCTTCCACACCTCCACCCCTTTCCAACAAAGTATTCAGGAAAGATGACATAAGAATTAGATGTCTCTTAAACAGCTACAAAGTCTTTTACATGGGGAAAATGATGCATCAGCTTTCTTACTTCCAGTTTAGGGTGGATGAGTAGATCCAACCCATTGCTCTAGTTCAGTGGCCCATGTTCGCACACCAAGCTCACTAACCGGTCAGCCCGATCGTTACCCTCCCCCAAACCTAGTGTCCATTGATGGCTCCGGACATGGATGACACAGAATGCCATCGAACGCCACCTCACAGCTCTTTCGATTTGTAGAAACAGCTGGAACAATCGCTGGTTACGAGTTTCTTTCAAAAGAGCATCCTCAATTCGCTGTACTACTCCAACGACGTACAGGGAGTCCAATACAATATTCAACGGGGTGTCCTTCCAGTGCATCAACGCCCATGTGACAGCTGCCAATTCCAAGGTCTGCAACGAGTCACCTTCCACCGCTTGTAGGGTGTGGGCCTTCCATAGGTCCTTCTCCTTCCAGGTGATGGCTGCCCTTCTGGAGGTTTTCCCTGTGTCCGTGAATACCATGAGGCCATCACGCAAAGGTCTTTCTACACACTTTGGTCTTCCTACCCATGAATAGCTGGTGAGGAAGTGGCCAAGCTTTCCTGCAGGCCTTTCCAAAGTCGCCTCCCCAGGGAACTCCAAGAGCACTAACTGCAGCGCAGTGGAGTGCCACAAGGCCCATTCCAAATCCGCCGCCTGCAGGGGAAGGTGGATCGCCGCCGGCTCACCCCCCGAGATTGCCAGCACCCGAGTTCTCCCACGGCAGACCATGTGAGCCACTGCTTCCAACCGAGGGGTCACGCTCTTGCGCAGTTGAACTGAGGAGAAGATCCATTCTAAAACTGCAAGGTAGTCTTCTCCCCCTTTTTTCTTTTGCCACTGCATGACTACCGCCGTGAGGGAATTCTCCTGCGAAAGAATCAGAAGGCGCAAGGGTAACCCTGGAAGGTACCGCGGGCATAAGCACGTAGCCACTAACTCCCCTAATCATTCAACACAGGCTTTCTGCACTGGCGTGGGCGAAATCGGCTTCCCAGCGTCTGTACCTTTGAGCAAAGGATGTAGTGGCTCAAGGTCCTCATTAGAAATACCCAGTAATGAGCGCACCCATTGTAGATCTCCCATTAGGGTCTGCACATCAGTCAATGTGCGTAGATTCACGTGCAAGGTAACCACGTGAACCAAGTTTTACGGGCAAACAAGATGTCGTCCATATAGTGGTAGATAATCGTATCAGGCCATCGTTGTCGGAGAGGTTGTAATGCAGCAGCGACAAACATCTGACACATCGTGGGGCTGTTTTGCATGCCCTGAGGCAGGACGACCCATTGGAAACGCTGTGCCGGTTCCGCACGGTTCACCGAAGGTAGCGTAAATACGAACCTCAAGGAATCCTCCGGATGTAAAGGAATGGTATAGAAACAGTCTTTTAAATCCACAATCAACAGATCCCACCCTTGAGGTAACATGTCAGGGGATGGAATCCCCGGCTGCAGCACACCCATAGGGTCCATCTGCTCATTCACCTTTCTTAGATCATGTAGCAGGCGAAATTTGCCAGACTTTTTTGGGATAACAAAAATTGGGGTATTCCAAGGGCTAGTGGAGGATTTCAAATGGCCGGCATCTAGTTGTTCCTTCACCAGTTTAGGTGCGATTTGCAGCCTTTCTGCACTTAGCAGCCACTGCTCGACCCAAACCGGGTCAGCTGTTTTCCAAGTGATTTTTAATGGCTGCTTGACAGAGGCCGCTGCGAGAAAACTGAATCGGTAGTAGTCAAGACCACCCCCAGCTGGGACATGCACTCACGACCAATCAGGGCATTTACACCCAAAGGCAAGGCAAGTACTGTCACCCGTGACGTTATTGTCTTTCCATCGATGGTCAAGGTGACGGGTTCCCCACTTTCATATGCTGTAGCCACACCACCAATGCCATCAACACTCCCTATAGCAGGTCGTATCGGCCAACTGCTTGGCCAAAGCCTTCGGGAGATTATCGTCACGTCGGCTCCCGTGTCGAATAAGGCATCGAAGGCGATCCGTTGCCCCTGATAGGTCATGATTACCGGCAACGTTGGTCTTTTTTGCATGTTCAGGGTCAAGCACACCAATCCTCCTGTAGAGCCGAATCTGTCCTCTCCCCTTTCTGGCCGATCGTCAGCGGAGGGGGCACAGCCAGCCATGAGATTGCTCAAGGGTACCAACTGGGCTATCCTACTACCCTTGGATATAAACACCGGAGGCGAATGGGTGTAGGCCACAATTTCGATGGCTCCGGTAAAGTCTGCATCAATCACACCAGGACAGACCATAATCCCTTGCATTCTGGCCGAGGAGCGGCCAATTAGCAGAGCGCCTAGATTTTTCTTGGAGGGGTGGGGGCCCCCGCGTCGTTGTTGGAATACGGACCGGATTACAGTCTACAAGGGTTACATCTATTGCTGTTGCCAAGTCGACCCCCAGGCTGCCGCGAGTGGCTGGTCGCAACCCAGAATCGCCGCAGAGGCTGAGGCAGGAGCTACTGTTTTCTTCGTGCGGCTCCGCAACGTGCTCTGGCAGCCGTTTCCCGAATGGGGGCAAGCCTCCGGCACATGTGAATCCAATCAGCAGTTCGGAAACCACACCTGCCCCCGTGGGCACTGTCATCTCATGTGCCCACTCTGGCCACATCTATAACACCTCCTGGCCCTCTTAGGGCGTGGGCCTCGCTGCATCTCAGAGAGAGGCCGCAAGGACCTGAGTCTGTGATTGAAATGCTCGCTCTAATAGTTTAGATTGGGTCTGCAGCGCCTCTGTGAAAAATGCCGCCGGGCCATTTATTTCTCTTTTGGAGACTTCCTCGAGCATTATTTCAATAGGGGCGTCACGCGGCAGGTTTAATGTTCTTACATTTTGAACTCGCGTTTTCGAACGCTAGCATCCGCAGCATCTGCTTACGCAGGTCATCTGATAACTCGGGTGCTTGTTCCAGAGCTTGCACCAACCGATCCACAAAAGCCGTGAATGGCTCTGTGCTTCCTTGTTTGATCATAGTAAAGGAGGGGGATTTTTTTTCTCAGCAGGCAATGCAAGCAAGGTGGCCAGGGCTGTCTCCACAGCTGCATTAAGCAAGGCCACATTATAGGTCAATTGTACCATCTGGTTGGAAAAGGGCCCCTTACCACAAATCATCTCTACGTGGACGCCGTCCATAGGGTCTCCGGCTCCCCGGGGCTGATTACACACCCTCTGAGCCTGCCTCTCCCACTCCCATTCCCATAAAATAAACTGCGCTGGAGTGAGCAGCAATCGGGCAATCTGGCCGCAGTCCGCGGGAAGTACAAGCTCAGAACTAAACAGAAACTGTAACATCTGCTTTGCTGGTTCCGAATGTAAACCATAGTTTGTAACTGTCTGTTGTAGCTGCTGCAATATCTTCCAATCAAAAGCCTTCCACCTAGCCTCTACATTACCATCTGCCTGTTGCTGAAGCATCACCGGACACGCTATGGTTGACACAGCCTCCCACTCGCCTTCCGGGATGGCATCCTTAATCACTCCCGTCCATCTGCCGCCACTCGCAGGCCGTACCATAATACCCTCGCCGGATGTAACTCGAACATCCCCCATGGCTTGGCCTCCAAGACCTAGACCCTGCAGTTCTTTAATTGCCTTCCTCAGCGCTCTATCCGATGGTCTTTCTCTACCCTACCAGTTTGCCAATCTCATCAATTCCGTACCCTCATCATCAGATGTATCCTCACTGCCACTATTTTCTAACTTCTGCGAGCTTTTTGCTGACATTCTCGCCGCCCCGGCCCCTCCCTCAGCCCCCGCCGGTGATCCTGCCTCCTCCCGAGGAGCAGAAGCCTCTCAATAAGTCAGCTCTACCTGGCTCGGAGCCAAGGCCAGCCTCTTCGGCGATTTCAGCTGCAGTCTTTCGGGATCTGGCAACAATGCCCCTTGGAGTAGCATTCATTCCCCCACTAAATGGTGAAACCTCAGATCCCGCTCCCAACATTTCCGAAGCCGCCATGGCCATCTTCTTCTCAGCAGCCATCTGACAGAGATGGTTCATAACTTCTTTCCAGGTGGACCCCATCTCTTTAGCGGATTTGCTTCCGCTGATCGTGGATTCCCATAACGAATCCCCGATCTCCCGTCACTCCGTAACACTAAATATACTGGCAGGATCCGAAAGGTGGCCTTGTTCTCTGGCCCATTTTAATAACTCAGAGTTTTTTCGTACTCAGAGCTGCCTCTCACTTAGCGAGAATCTGTGATAACAGCTGTGTTGCCGCCTCCCAGTCCATGGTTAAGGTGGTCTTCGCGGAGGGGCCCCGGCAACTCAACGGCCCCGGCCTCTGGACCCCGTGCCTGGCACCCGGTCCCGGTGGTGTGGGTACCTCACACCGGACGCCACTTCCCAGCTCCTCGATCCTCCGTCAAGCCGTAGCGACCCAGGATCTCGATCCTCCGTCAAGCCGTGGCGACCCAGGATCTTCCACCCGTCGCAGCAACTTTCCTGCCGTCGGGTCCCCTGCCGACAGGTCCCAACGTCCCTGCCGTCGGGTCCCTGTTCGGGCGCCAGATGTTGGAACCAGTGCAGGATAACTGCGCAGGCCTTCCGGGAGCCGAGCCGGATTACAAGACGCGGACTCAATATGAGGTTAGGTCTTGCTCCGTTTATTAGCCGAAGTGCGCGTATATTTATACCTACAAGCATCTGAGGGATTTCCAGGCTAGCTATGATTGGTTGCTAGGGGGGTTGCTAGGTCCTGGCCGCATAGGCTCTTCTCAGCTCTGCAAAGTTGTTTACCCGAAACGGCTAGCTCCTCATTCCCAGCTAGCTCCTCATTCCCAGCCGGCCAAGGACAATTCACTAACACTCCCCTGTACATTATCAGCAAGGCACAGGTGGTGCAGATCCTCAGCACAGCATTTCTCTAGACAGAAGGATGTTGGAGTGGGATGAACAGCACTGGTGAGACAGGATGTGTGTCTCCAGACTTTTTAAAAGTCATGTGGATGCAGGCCTGGCTAGTACTGGAATGTCTCTTACAGACTGACACCAAGCATATAGGTAGAGTCTCTGGAAAGAATTGTGCTTTCTGAATTTCTTTGCCTTATTCTTTAGCATGAGAATCTCTGCCCAATTCTGAAGGCAAGACATAAGATACTTGTTACTGTTAAACCCCTCCCCAGTGACATTTCCTAGTGATATCAGCGTGAAGGTCACACTAATGAGCAAAGAGATTCCTTACTGTTCATCTCTATGCAGTGCGATAAGTGTATGTAGAGCTCCGTGGATGAGTAAAACACAAGGTAAAGTGGCCCTTTCTAATATCTTCCATGTGCTATGTATTTTCACTTGTTCTCAGGGATTTCACAAACTACTTGAGGAATTTATTCCTCCTGATACACCCTGGGACCTCTTTCCCCCTTCTACCAACCTCACTACCATGTTCATTCCCCCTGTCATTTTTCGCTGGTTTATTTTTGGGTTGAGTTTTGTTTGGATTAAAAGAAAAAGCAACTATGTGCTTTACCCCATGATTCCCCTCCCAGCACTTCATCATATGCATCAACTCTGCTATGGGAAGGAGAGGCCCCTGTGCCAGGGTTCTTACTAGCACCGAAGCCCTCCAGCAGAGATTTCAGTGTGTGCTGGACCGGCTGGCCTGGCTCCCTAAAGAGAAGGGGACATGGGACATTGTTGCACATGGCCACAAGTTTTCAGAAAGGCTTTGGAAGCAGTTCTCCTGCAGGCCAGGACAGGGTTACATATTCATGCCCAAAGGAGTTCCCATTCTAAGTCAGTCACAGCCACACATCGGCTATAGCTCCCCCAGCAACTGGAGACTGAGCATCTTGCATAGATTCCTCTGCAGGCTAAGTTGCTATAACTAGCATTGCATGATGATATAAATAAGGTTACACATGAAACTCACCCACTTTCAAATAGTTCCTGAAACTGTAACTCTGTTTATCATGATTTTGCAAGGTTTAAAAATTCATTTTTAACACTGTAATAACACAAATGCTAGGTGGAGAGGGAGAGGGAAGGGGAATGGGTGCATGTATGTGCAGCAAATAGTTCTTGTATTTTTGCTATTAAGAGACTTATAAATGTAATAGCTCAGGCTTTCATGGGATTCTGATTAATAATTTTTAGTCCTAATTTAAGGGTGTCGAGAGCAGATGAGTGTGACTAGTTACACTGTTTACACAGCAAAGTGAAGCAGTCCACATGCCAGTATCTTGTATAAAATTAATTTGCTCATTAACCTCAAGCAAAGTCAAACACAAGAACCTAGATGCGTACATGCTCTTCTTTTGTTCTTTCAGAAAAGTCATCCTGTTGATATTGGGAGAGATTTAAGTGAAAAATAAATGATACCAAGAGAATGAAAAAAGCAGTAAGCAAATGTAGTGACAAGTGAGAGAACATAAGAAAATCCAGTTATTGTGTTAAGAATGGCAAGCCGAGTCCATTGCTCTGTCTGCAGGGATGAGGAGGACGCTCTAAAATTTATTCCAAGTAGGAATAAATCTCAGTTATTCCGAATAGGGTTCAGATAAACATTAGGAAACTATCTCAGGGAAAGTCCTCTGCCTATTGAAATCACATAGACTTTCACGGTGCCTAGATTTCACCACCAAGTTCCAAGATACTTTCCAGACTCTATAAGAGCTCATGCTCACTTTTCTTGGCCCTTTCCTGGGAAGACAACAGAAAGTCAAGCTGAAAAGCCACAACAGAATCATGAAGCCACTCTGAGACCTTAGCGACTGCAAAGACTAGGTACTGGATGCAGCTAGTCATACCTTTCATGCCAGGACCTTCCCCAGATATAACACACATTGTTAAGGAGTTTATCTACAAGTTTTCTTGCATTAATTTCCTTGTCTCATTGGTAGGGCAGAAACAATTAACTCTTATTGTTCATGTAAGTGCTTTTAATTATGGCATAAAGGACCATTTAAAAATAAGACTTCAAGTAAAGAATCACAGTAATAAGGTAATTTTGAGTGTTGAAGATGCTCAAACTTAATCCTGGTGCTTGTAAGTGCCCCCAAGGTGGGCTGACTGAGCTTTCAGCATGCTAGTGATTTCTCCTGCATGCGGCTCACAGTTACACTGCACACCATATGAAGGAAATGGTAACACAGGTGAAATGTTTGTGTTACACTTCCTGGGCAAACTAAAATTCAAAATGCTCATAGGTGACCCTCAAGAGTAGTAGTTAAGTTCAACAGGGAGTTATAATTAGACCATAAATAGCCATTTTAGTTGTGATTAGCAGCATTGTGTTCAAATCCTCGAAGAGATCTCGAAGGGAAGGGCTCTGGAGCGGATGCTCCTGCCAGAGCACCTTGTCTAGAGGCGAACAACTGCGGTGAAAGCCCCCAAATGAGAAAGCATAGAGAGCAAGAGACAGCCCCAGCATCGACCGCTGTGCAGGCAGCGCTGAGCTCCAGGCCAGAGGCGTCTCTGACTCACTGGGGGTGGAGCCAGCAGGGCAGGTGGAATTTCAAAAGTTGCCCCCAGGGAGCGTGAGCAATCAGGAGCTTGGTGTGTCAGGCAGGACGTAGGGAGTCTCCTCCCAGGTGTGGAACAAGAATTCTCTCTGCAGACTCTTCTAGCAGCAGGAGATCAGGTGAAGCCATGGTCTCCACTCGGCAGAGAGCTTCCACCAGGAAGGCTGTGGCGACACAGACTGAACCGCCACAGAAACATTCAGCAGTCCAGGTTTCTAGCTGTGGGGAATGTCTGAGCCTCTCCATGTTACCAGGGAGTGGTGAAAACACAGCCTGCCTTAGGTGTGAGCAGGTGGATGACCTGCTCAGCCTGGTGGTGGAGCTGAAGGAGGAGGTAGAAAAGCTGAGGGCTATGAGGGAATGTGAAAGAGAAATAGACTGGTGGAGCTGAGTTCTGCAGTCTTCCCAGGAAAGCCACCCACACAACACCCCAATTTAGTCTACAAATCCAGTACCCTCTTGCCATAGGGCAGAGGGGGCAGAATTAACAGTATCAAGGGATGAACAACAATGGAAACAGGTCCCTGCTTGAGGTGGCAGGAGAACCCTTCCACGGCCCACCTCACTTCCATCAGTGACCACATCCAACAGGTATGAGGTCCTGGAAGTTGGGGATCAGATAGATGAGGTCATGAACCAAGGCCCATCTAGGGGGCTGTCTACAGAGAGGCAGTCAGGTCCATGCCCTGAGGCTGCTCCCCCTAAGGAGAAAAAGAGCACCCGGAAGAAGCGGTGGGTGATCATCGTGGGTGACTCCCTGCTGCAGGGCACAGAGGCACCGATATGTAGACCGGACCCCCTTATCCAGAGAGGTCTGCTGTTTGCTAGGGGCTCGAATAAGGGATGTTACAGGGAGGCTCCCAAGGCTTGTCCAGGAGTCTGACTATTACCCCCTGGTACTGTTTCACATGGGCACTAATGATGCCATGGGGAAACTGAGGGATATCAAGCGAGATTTCAGAGCCCTAGGGATGGCCATCAAAGGTACGGGAGCCCAGGTAGTGTTCTCCTCTATCCTACCAACGAGGGGAATGGATTCAAGGAGGAGAAGGTGGATATGGCAGATTAACAGCTGGCTGCACCGCTGGGCTTGGCAACAGGGTTTTGACTTCTATGACCATGGGGCTCTGATGACCACCAGCTAGTGGGGAATGATGGGAACCATCTCAGCAAGAGGGGCACAGGTCTCTTTGCCAACCTGGTTAGGAGGGCTTTAAACTAGGCAAGAAGGGGGAAGGGGAGTGTCACACAGACACGGCGATCAGTACCACATAGCCAAGGTCAGATGGTGTCCGGCAGGAGTATGGTAGTGGGGAAGTGAGTATAGGAGATGATTATAGAGGGTCCTCTTTCACCCTTCCTGGGGAACCTGCAGGCTCAGTTACTTCCCTGCAATGGCTGTACACCAATGCACGAAGCATGGGGAATAAGCAGGACGAACTGGAGATCTGTGTGCGGTCCCAGCGTCATGATCTCATCGGAATCACAGAGACGTGGTGGGAGAGCTCACACGACTGGAGCGCTGCCATGGAAGGCTATGTGCTCTTTAGGAAGGACAGGCTGGGAAGGCGAGGTGGTGGAGTTGCTCTTTATGTGAGAGAGCAACTGGAATGCATGGAGCTCAACCTGGGGGTGGATGATGAGTGAATTGAGTGGGTAAGGGTTAAAGGGCAGGCTAATGTGGGAGACACTGTGGTGGGTGTCTGCTACAGGCCACCTGACCAGGATGAGGAAGTTGATGAGGCCTTCTATAGCCAGCTGGATGTTGCCTCACAGTCACAGGCCCTGGTTCTCATGGGGGACTTCAACCGCCCTGACATCAACTGGAAGGACAACACAGCCAGGCACAAACAGTCCTGGAGGTTCCTGCAGAGCATTGACGATAACTTTTTGACGCAGGTTGTGGAGGAGCCAACGAGGAGAGGTGGGCTACTGGACCTCGTGCTAACAAATAGAGAGGGACTTGTAGGAGAAGTGAAGATGGGGAGGTAGCCTTGGCTGTAGTGACCATGAGTTGGTGGAGTTCAGGATCCAATGAGGAGGTGGCAGGGCTGTAAGTAGCCTTGCAACCATGGACTTCAGGAGGGCCAACTTTAGCCTCTTCAGAGACCTCCTCGGAAGAATCCCATGGGCTAGAGCTCTAGAAGGAAGGGGGGCCCAAGAGAGCTGGTTAGTTTTCAAGCGGCACTTCCTCCACGCCCAGCAACAGTGCATCCCTGTGTGTAAGAAGTCAGGCAGAGGGGGCAGGAGACCTGCGTGGATGAGCAAGGAGCTTGAGGCAATGCTCAAGCAGAAGAAGGCGGTATACAGAATGTGGAAAAAAGGACAGGCCCCCTGGGAGAAATACAGGAACATAGTCAGGGAATGCAGGAAATAGCAGGAAAGCTAAGGCATGTCTGGAACGCAATCTGGCAAGGGGTATTAAAAATAACAAGAAAAACTTCTTCAAATATGTTAACAGCAAAAGGAAGATCAGGGAAAACGTGGGTCCGCTGGTGAACAGGATGGGCACCCTGGTTACGAATAACACAGAAAAAGCAGAGTTGCCGAATGCCTTCTTTGCTTCGGTGTTTACCAAGGGCAGCCCTTTAGAGTCCCAGGCCCTAGGGACAAGAGAAGAAGCCTGGAGAGAGGAAGACTTGCCCTGGGTAGAGGAAGATTGGGTCAGAGAGCACCTAAGGAACCTCGATACCCACAAATCCATGGGCCCTGAGGGGATGCACCCCAGAGTTCTGCATGAGCTGCATGAGCATACTTTGCTTCTTTAATGTGCTTTCACCTGAATAGCTGTAGCCACCTTGTTTTGTGTGATTATTGCCAAATCCCAAGCCCATTTGCAACCTAATTGGCGACGAGGATGGGATTCGGCAATCGAGACAGTGGAACTCACTAGTGGAGTGCACAGCTATGTGAGGTCGTGGCACTGGATAGAAACTGTGTTTGTGCTGTTTGTGTCTGTGGTCTTTAGATCTTTATTGTGTAATATATATCAGCAGAGAGGGCTGAATAAGCACAACAAGAAAGTGCAGAATTTGAAAGCGGGAAAGCCAGGAATAACTCAGACTGCGGCACCCCCCCTGCCCACCCCCCCCCCCCAACCAGTGGAGGACTGGGAGCCGTACTCTGACTTGTATCCTTGGAAAGAGACTAGGGAAATACTTCAGCATGGGAAACAAGAATGAAGCGATGGCCAAGCTCCAGTGCAACTGACACGGAAGGACCAGCAACGGTCCTTACAAATTGTAAAAGCCTCAATTGCTACTGGAGTGGAGGCCTCCTTAATATATGGAAATCCCAAGCAATTTCTGGGGAGGAAACCAAATTGAAGCTGTGCAAACATAAATAGAAATGAAAATAGAGAACCTCTCAAAACGATTGTATTCAGTTATGATTATTCCTGTCGCTGAATATATAATTGGAATTGATATTTAAAGTGACTGACTTTGAACCTTTCTGCCTGTTTGTACCAATTTGGAACAAAGAACTATATTAGTACCCAGACAATTTTAGTCAGAAAAGTAAAAATGCCCCCCTGTGAAGATTCATGCCACAACTAAATTGATGGCCATGACGCAGTACAAGATTCTGGGCGGGGGGGGGCGGGGCATGAAGACATTTCGCAGACAGTTAAAGACCTAGTGGATGCAGGAGTTTTAAACCCACTACCACAGCTTAACCCTGTCTGGCCCATCAAAAAGTGACAAGTCATGGAGAATGACTGTGGATTTCAGAGAATGATGTCTAGTCCCTATCCCCCAGTAACCATTCCCAAAGGTACCTGTGTCGCTCAACTTGTGCCTTTTTCGAGTTGTGTTCCTCACGCAGAATTTAAGGAACGACGAGGAGGAGGCTTTGGCTCTACGGGTCCACCTCAAGTTTTCTGGTCGCAACCTGTATCAGCACAGAGGCCACAAATGACGTGTACCGTCTCCAACAAAGGCTATTCACCATCAACGTTGAAGATTACAGGTTTGTTGGACACTGGGGCTGATGTGACTATTATCTCTCAACATTCCTGGCCGTCGTCTTGGCCCATGACAAACACTGGAATGGGTGTAGTAGGGCTGGGGGGATCCACTCAGGCGGGCATGTCTCTTGTACCTGTGCTGATCACCAATCCTGAAGGGCAAATAGCAACGATCAAACCATACATAACCTCTGCACCCCTGAACTTTTGGGGAAGAGATTGTTTAGCACTATGAGGGGTTAGGATTATGACGGATTTTTGACGGGGGCCACTGCGTTGCAGGATGTTCGTTGACCCACACTTGCTTTAGCCTGGTTAACTGACAGTCCTGTGTGGGTGGATCAGTGGCCCCTAGCAGAGGAAAAGTTGCAAGCCCTGCAAGAATTGGTGTCAGAACAGCTTGTGACTGGGCACATTGAACCCTCTCACAGTCCTTGGAATACCCCTGTATTTGTGATTAAGAAGAAATCTGGCAAATGGCGACTTTTACATGACCTACGACAGGTAAATGCTGCCATGGCCACCATGGGAGCTTTACAGCCCGGCCTTCCTGCACCCTCAATGATCCCCATGGACTGGGATATTGTGGTAATAGACCTGAAGGACTGTTTCTTTACCATTCCATTAGCACCCCAGGATAGGGAAAAATTTGCTTTTACTGTATTACCTATAAACCATTCTGAACCAGCTAAAAGATATCAATGGAAGGTGTTACCTCAAGGTGTGAAAAATTCACCAATGGTTTGTTGCTCAAGCTTTATCTCCCGTTCAGGAGTGATTTCCAGACTGTTACTGTTACCATTACATGGATGACATTTTGCTTGCAGCCCAGAAAAGGGAGCAGCTGAACGATCTAGAAAAAGTAGCTAGACAATCCTTACAGCATTTTGGCTTGGTTACAGCACCAGAGAAGGTGTAAAGAACTGAACCCTGGAAATATTTAGGGCTTACAGTCACTGCCTGGCGAGTGACGCCACAACACATCAAACTTAGTGTTAACGTTCAAACGCTTACTGATGTCCAAAAATTGATGGGATTGTTGAATTGGATCAGACCTTGACAAGACTTGACTTTCCTTTACTGACCAGTGCCTGCTGTTTTCAGTACTTTTGGACTTATGGTCCACAATACAACAGAGAACTGAACCCTACTTTATATTATATATTTGCAGTCATACTGCATTGCCTTTTTTTTTTTTTTTTTTTTTTCCCTTCTTCTTTTTCGCTGAGGGCAATGCTAGGGCTGATGCCCTTGTGACTGCTGTGGCCTTGGGTCCGCTCCACAGAGAGTGGACTGAGATGGGTTCCATCATGGTGCGTGCAACCTGCGTTGCAGTCATTGCCCTCCTTATCCTTGGAAGTTATGGAGGAGGGGATTGACCTCCAGCCCCTCCCTGAGGAACTGGCAGCAACGTCTGGATAACCCTAGCCAATGCCATCAATCAAAGTACCATATGCCTGGCTATCAGAGATCCTCGAAATCCCTTTTCTATGTGTCTGGTGGGAGTTCCAGCAGAGAAAACTGATTGGTGGCGGTTATCCGGGCGAGCCGAGTACAAGGAAAAGCTAAGGCACGTCTGGAAGGCAAGCTGGCAAGGGACGTTAAAAATAACAAAAAAAAATCTTCAAATACATTAACAGGAAAAGGAAAATCAGGGAAAACGTGGGTCCACTGGCGGACGGGATGGGCACCCTGGTAACAAATAACACAGAAAAAGCAGAGTTGCCGAATGCCTTCTTTGCTTCGGTGTTTACCAAGGGCAGCCCATTAGAGCCCCAGGCCCTAGGGACAAGAGAAGAAGCTGGTGGAGAGGAAGACTTGCCCTGGGTAGAGGAAGATTGGGTCAGAGAGCACCTAAGGAACCTCGATACCCACAAATCCATGGGCCCTGAGGGGATGCACCCCAGAGTGCTGCATGAGCTGGCAGATGCCATAGCTAAGCCACTCTCCATCATCTTTGAAAGATCCTGGAGAACAGGGGAGGTGCCGGAAGACTAGAAGAAGGCCAATGTCACGCCAGCCTTCAAAAAAGGCAAGAAGGAGGACCCAGGCAACTACAGGCCAGTCAGCCTCACCTCCGTCCCCGGAAAAGTGATGGAACGGCTCATACTGGCCGTTGTCTCCAAGCACATGGAGGACAAGAAGGTGCTCAAGAGTAGTCAGCATGGATTCACCAAGGGGAAATCTTGCCTGACTAACCTGATAGCCTTCTATGATGAAATGACCGGCTGGATAGATGAGGGGAGAGCTGTGGATGTCGTCTATCTCGACTTCACCAAGGCTTTTGACACCGTCCCTCACAACATCCTCCTGGGCAAGCTCCGGAAGTGTGGGATAGATGAGTGGACAGTGAGGTGGATTAGGAACTGGCTGGATGGCAGGGCCCAGAGAGTGGTGATCAGCGGTGCAGAGTCTAGTTGGAGGCCTGTAGCTAGCGGGGTCCCCCAGGGGTCAGTCCTTGGTCCAGTCCTGTTCAATTTATTCATCAATGACCTGGATGAAGGCACGGAGTGCTCCCTCAGCAAGTTTCCTGATGACACGAAACTGGGAGGAGTAGCCGATACCCCAGAGGGCTGCGCTGCCATCCAGAGGGACCTGGACAACTGGGCGGTGAAAAACCTCATGCAATTCAACAAGGCCAAGTGCAAGGTTCTGCACCTGGGGAGGAATAACTCTAGATACCAGTACAGGCTGGGGACTGACCTTCTGGAGAGCAGCTCTGCGAAGAAAGACCTGGGTGTCATGGTGGATGATAAGTTGACCATGAGGCAGCAGTGTGCTCTTGTGGACAAGAAGGCCAATGGAATCCTGGGGTGCATTAAGAAGAGCGTCTCCAGCAGGTCGAGGGAGGTGATCCTGCCCCTCTACTCAGCCCTGGTGAGGCCACATCTGGAGTATTGTGTCCAGTTCTGGGCTCCACAGTACAAGAGGGATGTGGAGCTGCTGGAGAGAGTCCAGCGCAGGGCCACAAGGATGATCAGTGGCCTGGAGCATCTGCCCTATGAGGAGAGGCTGAGGGAGCTGGGCCTGTTCAGCCTGGAGAAGAGAAGGCTGAGAGGGGATCTAATCAGTGTATATAAATACCTCAAGAGAGGGAGTGCAGAGGACGGTGATGGTCTCTTTTCAGTGGTGGCCACTGATAGGACTAGAGGAAATGGCCACAAACTGAAGCACCAAAAGTTCCATAGGAACTTAAGGAAAAATTTCTTAACAGTGAGGGTGACAGAGCACTGGAACAGGCTGCCCAGAGAGGTTGTAGAGTCTCCTTCTCTGGAGATCTTCAAAACCCGCTTGGATGCAGTCCTGTGCCACGTGCTCTAGGTGTCCCTGCGTATGCAGGGGGGTTGGACTAGATGACCTCTAGAGGTCCCTTCCAACCCTAAGCATTCTATGATTCTATGATTCTAAGGGCTTCAACTGCTGCATAATATGCTGGCAATGGATCAATGAGACCAGAGATCCAAACTGGGAGGGTAAAGACTACAGTTGGTCTAACTGACGGAGTATGCAAGTTGCACGTGGATGATGGATGGGAGTGGTTAAATAAGTTGTTTGGCAACTGGGGTCTGTCTGGGTGGTTACTATCTCTAGTGAAAACAGATTTGCTGATTTTGGTAATTGTTGTAATTGTGTTATTAATGGTACCTTGCTTGATTGGTCTGCTGCAAAGGGCCCTGCAACGAACTGTTAGTGCCATTTTTGTAGCACAAATACAAAAAGGGGGAATTGTCAGGAATTACAGCTGGTCTGTGGAATCCCTGGTTCCCTTAGCAGAGAACGTTAACCTTGAAAAGATTAGAGCGTATCTATGAGACGGAGTTCACATGGAGACAGCAGAAAGTTATTAACAAGTTTAAAGAGATTTTGGCCGCAGAGCAGAAACTGGCCAAGCTAAGAATCGTCCAATCATAGCTCTGTTACTAGCTACTGTCCTTTGTAGTCCTCACCAATAAGCAGCAGCCACGACGAGGAAAGCTCGGTATAAATAATGTACTTGAAAAACAATAAAGCGTAGTTTGTGTTGCATCTACCCCAGTTGTTTGTATTTTTGGCCACCACGACTGCGACAGTAGCACACACCTTTTTGGAGTCAGATCAGAAGATCAAACTGTAGAAAACTCATTTCAGACACTTTTTTCCAGAATGTAGCTCCTTGACTTCAGCCTATCTCAAATGAATGCATGTATGGAAAGACCATGTCTGTACCCAGCAACTGTCCTGTCATATACTCAAATGCTCCTTTTTCTTATGGGAAAGTCCTATGGAGTTACTAGGTCTCTCCCGCCGTGCTCTCCTGCCTCCACACAGGCTTCCAGCTAGCTTAAACCCCTGTGCAAGCAGCTTCATCTCTTTGCTATTATTGGCAATATTTGTCAGATATTTGAAATTTGTTCTCCCCTACAACTTAGTGGAGAGTCTTCAAATCCCTACTATCACATCTTTTTGATGTGAAGCTGAAGATCTGTTGCTCCTCTTAGGTGGTGTATAGCCAAAGTAGATCCAGTGTCTCTTGGAAAGTACATAGCCATAAATCATTTTGTGGCAGACATACCTGACATTTGACTTTAGGAGCAGCTCGTGCAAAGCAAATAATCTGGAAATGGTGTTGTGTCCTATCACAAGATTTAAATACAGAAGAAAAACAGAAATTTAATTCAAGAAGGATATCTAGGGAAAGACCAAGGAAAGAGTCAGGAAGAATCCTTGGAGGAATTGGGACCAGCACAGAGCTTAGCAGCCCTGCTGAATGTGTCATATGCATTTTACTTTCCTTGAAAGGTTGAGATGATCTTTGACCAGATTTTTTTAAAGGAAGTTTCTTAATTGAGGCATTTTTTTCCAGTGCTAATGAAAATCCCTTCATGATTAATTCAGTATCCTGATATTTGAAGAGCACTGATATTGTGGTATTATATAGCTGTCAGAAAATTACCACTTCGGAACAGATGGTGCAGTGGTGTTGATGAGTAACAAGCCCAATTATTAAGGGCTCTTCTGCTCATTGAAGACATACACTGAAGAGGTGTATGTGGAGCAGATATGACTTGTTTTCTGCTGCAGATATCCTCATAGACTTTTTAGAGGGCCCTATTTCATCTTTAGATGGATTAATTAAAGGGACTATATCTGAATTATGACTTTTGATTCTCTTTTCTGAGTGTTAAAAGCTTTTAGAAAAAGTTTGACCTAAAGTTATATATTACTTGCAATCATTGCTTTATAGTGAAGACTATAAAATTGATGGTCTGATCCATTATGTCTTATTGTTAATTTTCAAGTTTGTGAACAACCATATGAACCAGTTCTTTAAAACTTTGTCTCAAAATAACTGCAAAGGCACGAGGCAGACTCCCAACACCACCCCACAATGGGACAAGTGCATTGTTATTTCAGTACAATATAATTTGGTCATTCGTAAAGGAAGCTAACCAGCAAGAATAGTTTTTGAACTAGTATTTTCTCAATAGACGAAGAGAAGGAGGGATGAAATGTACCACTAGTCAGTGACTCAGTACAGATTCAAAATGTGGTAAGACCCATCAGACACTAAGAACAGATGGGTGACATGCACTTCAGTACCAGAAGGAAGCTAGATGGTGAGAGTTCTTACCTCAGCCTGATGGAAATGGTTTTCCTCACCCTGCAAGTCTTCATTTATCTTCTCTAACATAATTCTCTCGGAATCTGTGCTCAAGCCACAGGAACTGGACCAATGGGCCCATCCTGTTTTCTACCTATGGTAGGATCTCAGCTGGGAAATCCCTCTGCACAGAGAATTCCCTACCCACCTGGAGTTCTCTGAAGTATAGGCCTTGTGAGGAACATGGAGGAACAAGGATGGCGTGTGGTCAGTTCTGCATGCCCCACTATGCAACAGCCACAAATGACACTAGGAACGGTGTTGTACCTGTATGAAACTCTAACAGGGCTGCTGTAGTCAATGCTTTCCCCAGGATCAGCAAAGAACCATGTGGCTGGGGCAAACAATGCATTGGTCTTAGCATTTATATCCAGAAGATACACGCAGTCAAAGAAATCACTGAATTTGGTTGTGGTAGTAAGTCTGAAAACCATCATGAGCACACAGGCTGAGTACAGAGGTCACTGGAGGCACAGATTCCAAATAAGACACAGCCAGGAGTCCTTCAAGCCAAATGTCCCATCTAATACTGTGGTAGCTGAACATTGTAGTGGCAGGATATTAAATGGACACACTTAAATAAATCTTTGCTGGAAGAAAAGAACTACTTGCACCCTGGATCAAATGAAACAGTGCAGAGCACTGCTTGTAGCAGCTTGCACAGGGCTTGGAGTAATCAGCTGAGGCTTAAGGAGGGAAGCCTCTTAAAAGGAGGAGCTATCTGGCCATAGTAGGAACAGTAGATTCAATTGTAGCCTCTCAGCGATACGTTCTCATAATAAAAGAGGCAGGTTTAAAATCAGGGTTCTTCTATGTCATGTGTGCCAGGGAGTAACACAAAACATTGCTGGAGGAAGCTGTGCGAATACAAAGCTGACTGACTGAAATACCCATTCAGATATTTACCAAGATATAAGCAGAAACATGATTGTTTCATAGATCATAGAATCATAGAATCATAGAATGCTTAGGGTTGGAAGGGACCTCTAGAGATCATCTAGTCCAACCCCCCTGCATACGCAGGGACACCTAGAGCACGTGGCACAGGACTGCATCCAAGCGGGTTTTGAAGATCTCCAGAGAAGGAGACTCTACAACCTCTCTGGGCAGCCTGTTCCAGTGCTCTGTCACCCTCACTGTTAAGAAATTTTTCCTTAAGTTCCTATGGAATTTTTGATGTTTCAGTTTCCGGCCATTTCCTCTAGTCCTATCAGTGGCCACCACTGAAAAGAGACCATGACCGTCCTCTGCACTCCCTCCCTTGAGGTATTTATATACACTGATTAGATCCCCTCTCAGCCTTCTCTTCTCCAGGCTGAACAGGCCCAGCTCCCTCAGCCTCTCCTCATAGGGCAGATGTTCCAGGCCCCTGATCATCCTTGTAGCCCTGCGCTGGACTCTCTCCAGCAGCTCCACATCCCTCTTGTACTGTGGAGCCCAGAACTGGACACAATACTCCAGATGCGGCCTCACCAGGGCTGAGTAGAGGGGCAGGATCACCTCCCTCGACCTGCTGGAGACGCTCTTCTTAATGCACCCCAGGATTCCATTAGCCTTCTTGGCCACGAGGGCACACTGCTGCCTCATGGCAGCAGATGGTGACTATTCGTCACCAATTTTCTATTCAGAGTCTATAGCTTGTGACAGGGTCATGCTCACCCATTGCCCTCTTCTCCTGAGATAAAAGAACGTGTGATACCAAGGGGACAGAAAGCATATGTTAAATAGCTGACTTGTGCCTTGCTATTATCCTCCTCCTTCCTACATAATAACCTCCTCTTCTCTATTTATATTCGCATCTATATTTAATGCTCACTGAAGATTACAGACTTGTGTTTGATGTTCAACTGAAGACATGATTCATCACAATCCTCATTTTTAGTAATGGAAAAAGGCTGTGGTAGAAAAAAAACAGATGAGTGCTTTTCATCTTGGTAGCCATGTAACCTTTTTGTGAACTTGGAAAGTCATACAAAGAATGGCAGACTCAGCCTCTCACGAGTGATTCACAAAGTTTTCTGAATGCTGCCTGATCTCCCCTAGCAATATCTGATCTCTCCTTCTTTAAAGAACTCTCATTAAAAAATAGACACTAAATCACCCATTCCTTGACCTACAATTTCTGTTGTTGTTTTTAACATGAGATGTAAAAGACATTCTATTGACTCTAAAAAGTTTTTTAAAAAAACAGATGTTATCATTTCCATGTCTGTAATCCTAAAAATGAAAAACAAGGAGCATAGGTTAATTATTAACTTGTTTTTCATGCTGTGCCCTGCAGCCAGAATCACCAGTGTTATGACTCCCAACCAACTGGTTGGAGGGCAGCATGGTACTCCCTTTGAAGCTACCAACAACAACCCTCTAAGAACGACCTAGGCAGCAATGGTGCAGGGGCTCTGAATGCAAATAACCAAAGAGCTTCTAACAACGGAAGTGCACGATGCAGCATAGTCTAGTGCTCTGTTTATTATCACAGAACTAGCTGGAGCACCAGGGTAATTTGTGTCATTGGTACATATGCAGATTCTCTTATATATCCTTCCAAAGTGATAGCATGAAAAACACCATTGCTCTTGGGGTTAAAATATCCCTGTGCGCAGAAGCTAGATGAAAATAACTGTTTGTCCATAACTTTATAAATCTCTGCAGAGAAAACATACTTACCTCCCTCTTTTCCAAACTAGCTAATTTGCCTTAAAATAAATAATAACAGACTGTTAGAGATAAGACATTACTGGGTTACATGACACTAAAATCTAAGAATATCATTTAATGCTAACTTTTAATAGCAAATGAAAGATTGAAATTCTACTCAAACACATGAATTCATTAAATTGAATTTATTTTCATTTTTCAGAAGAAATCTGTGCTCTTTACTGAAATAAGAGATAGCATAAAGGACCTCCAAATTCACAGTTACTCTTAGGAACATTACAGCTTTCATTTGAATTAAAAATTCTTTTAATTTCTGGAAAAGGAAAAGCACACATCTTTCATCTCTCTCATTCTTGCTTTCCCCAAAGGAACTTCAAAATGTGTTATTGTGAGCTCTTCTGTTAGTCCGTAATCTCAATAATCACCCGCACACTCAACCTGGTGGGTTGAAAAGCAAGCTTTTATTAGCCGGCCGGCGGCGGACCTCTTACAGTTTGCCTGAGATCCGCGCCGTCTTAGGAAAAAGTTTGTATTTTTATAGACAGTTGCAACTCCTGCATACGTTATTTGCAGTTACCAGTTCTTCACGGCTGGTATCTTATCTCGTGGTTGCAGCAAGAGCAGGGGGGGAGGCCAGCATGAGCAGCAAGCAGAAGCAGATAGCGAAAAGCAAGAGCATGGTGACTCAGCATAAGTAGCAAGCTATGTTCACAGAAGCAAATAGCAAAATTAGGTACCTAGTCACCTCAACCTTATTAACTTCTTATATGGCCCCTCTTTGCACAGGGTCCTACATTTCCCCACTGGCTGTTGTCCCCTACCTCAAACCATTGAGGTAATACTCTTCTCCTAGGAGTGGGTTATAGTACGTCCTCGGGACCATTATTTTTGCCTCTGGAATTGTACTAGCGATATGAGTGTGGATGCATTTTAAAATGCAAGGGATAATGATCATAAAAATAAGAATTAATATTATGGGACCAGCTATTGAAGACATTAGGGTGGTGAGCCATGGGGACCAGATATACCACGACTGGAACAGATTCTGTTCTTGTGTCCCGTGGTAATATTTTTCTTTTAGATTTCTGCGCACCATGGCTAATGTTTCCCTAATGACTCTTGACTGGTTTGCATAAAAGCAGCACGTTTCTCCTAGAGCTACACATAGACCTCCTTGCTTCATAAAGAGAAGGTCTAGTCCCCTTCTATTTTGGAGGACTATTTCAACTAAAGAGTCCACTTGATTTTCCAGTCTTCCCACTGTCTCTTCCATATATCCCATATCTTGGGATACACGTGAGCTTAAGTCCTGCAATCCCTGTTTTTGAGTGATTAACACAGAAGACCTGACCGCGGTGGAGCCAGCTATTCCTGCCCCAACCAGAAATGGAATTAATATAGGGGCAGCTCTTCTCTCTCTCCCATGATGGTGTTCAATGTAGCTCAGGTGGGCCCTTCCGTTATCCCCATCATACAAATACACTTGGGGTAGAACATACACTAATACACAGAAATCAGGCCCTTTACCCGGAGATTCAAGTTGCTGGGTGATTACACAGTCAGTTAGCCCGCTCATACTGTCCGGGCCTCATAATACCTGGCTCTCGTAACATTAACTCTTAATGTTCGGTTACAATTTTTCTGATACAAAGAGGGTATCTCTCACCCTACAGCGATCAAGCATAGTCCTGCTCCCTGCACATCCCCAAGGGTCAATCTGGGATGATTCTATGTACACTTGTCTGAGTGCTTCCTGGGAGTAGATGCTCCTTCAGTAGCTACGTCTATATAGTAAGGGGGTCTCGGATGTAGGCATAGCCAGCAATCTTTCTCAAAAGTAGGGGAATGCTTCTGTATTGTTACGGAGACCCCTGGGTCAGGCCCGTGGACATACAGCCGTAGTCCCCACGTCCTGCCCGTATCCCAGGTTGTTCCGTATCGGCCCCAATACTGGGGTTTAAAAAGGATTGGTTTGCAGGTTCCGGGTATACTGCATTTACCCTTCAGACCCCACTCTATTCTTATGAAAGGGTCGTGATGCCCCCAGGAGGATTCTGTTTCACAACCCCATTGGACACAGTGAAACCGGCCATCCCCTTGACAACCAGGATTTCCTATAGCAGGACATACGTAGTATTGTACCTCCTGTAGTAATTCCTCCCCCACAATGGGGACCACATCCCTGAGCCGCTGCTGCCCCATGACCCCCTGTTTGGTACCCTGTTCCTCCTGTTGCTGAGGCTCGTCGTATGGGTATCCCTATTTTGCATAAATCAATTGTTATTTCAGGGGTGTCACTAGTGCTTATTGACTGGATTGTGCTTCCTGTTTACAGTATCCCTAATTTCCCATTTCCCGTTAATGGGACGATAAGGACTGTGCTCATATCTTAACCCCAAAGTTTGCATACACACTGTTAAAATTAACCAGGCTCCCCATATCTGTCTACTCGTTTTCTCCATATTGTGACCCTTAGTGGGTTACTAGGGTCCTTGGAAATAGTCCACTTATCTGAATCTGGATTCGGTTGAGGAGGAGTTGGTTTCACGTGGGAGTGATGAATCCACGCAGTTTTTCCGGCGACCTTTACCGCTGTTGGAGTGTGAAGTATCACTTGGTGTGGCCCTGTCCACCTGTTCCAATGATGCTGTTCGGAAACTTTTGATGTACACCAAGTCCTCTGGTTGGTATGGGTGAGCTGGCTCTTGTATAGGCTTCTGGCTCTCGTAGTGGTCTCGCAAGCCTCGGTGTATCTGCTCTCGTACCTTTTGTACTGCCTGGAGGAACACTGGAGAGCTGTTAGTGATGCTCATGGTTTTGGGGAACAAAGGCGGGGGTCTCCCACAGAGTATTTCATAGGGGGATAGTCCTATCTTATATGGGGTGCACCGTGCTCGTAAAAGCGCCATTGGGAATAAATTGACCTAGTTAGCCCCTGTATCAATATTCCATTTAGTAAGCGTTTCCTTTAAGGTACAGTTCATTCTTTCTACCTTTCCTGAGCTCTGGGAATGGTAGATACACCTCAATTTCCAGGTGATTTCCAAGGCTTTTGATACTAACCGTGTAGTAAACCAAACCGAGGAATTATTTCTTGCATGAGCTTTTTCGCAGTTATAGCGGCGGTTTCTGCTTTTGTTGGGTAAGCCTCCACCCATCCCGAGTATGTGTCCACGAATACCAGTAGATATATATATCCTAACTTTCCGGGTTTTATCTCGGTAAAGTCTAGTTCCCTGGTTTGGTGAGGATATTTTGGGGTTCACTTGAGCACATGTAGCACATCGGGCAGAGATCCTCTCCAACTTCTGGCGTAGACCTGACGTCCAGAGGTGAGGTCATACCAATTCAAGTGCATTTTTAGGGGAGAGGTGCATGCTGGAGTGGAAGTCTCGTAGACAGGTTTCTGCCATCTGTTCAGATAAACACATTATTCCTCCTGGCAGCTACCACCATCCTGCATCTCCCTCTTCCCCTTGATGGTCCTTTATATAAATCTTTCTTGGCTTCAGTATATTTGGGGGGGTATTTCAGCCACTGGGTCTGAGGCATTAATGTTAATATTTGTAGTGGCCCCACTGGCTGTTGAGCCACCTGTTTTGCTTCTCTATTGGCTAGAGTGTTGCCCTGTATCTGGGGACTATTTCCCTTTTGGTGTGCTGGCCAATGGATAATAGCTACTGCTCGAGGGGCCCACACAGCTTCCAGTAGGGCTGAGATCTCTTCTTTATTTTTCTATGCCTTTTCCTTCTGATGTTAATAGTCCCCTTTCTTTGTATATCTGCCCATGCACATGGGCAGTGGCAAAGACATACCAGCTATCAGTATAGATGTTTACCACCTTTCCTCTTGCCCATCGTAGCGCTCGTGTCAGAGCAATGAGTTCAGCTCTTTGTGCCGAACTGCCACGCGGCAACGATTGGGCCCATGTTACTCGGCCTTCTTGTGTCCCCACTGCAGCCCCTGCATACTGGACTCTGTCTTTTACGCAACTGCTGCCATCTGTCCAGTGGCACCCTGTACCCTAGTTGTTTCTTGGGACAGGGGGCCTAATGGTTCTTTAAGTTACTGAGTGTGACGCTCCGGTGCCAATAACGAACGACACAGGTTGCCCCCGAACCTTCAAAGTTACCCTGGGCTCTTGGGGCTGTCAGAGCCTCGGCCCCATCAGTTATCCTCGTCTTTCATAGACAGAATTTCTCGTGAGTTTGGTGGTGCATTTCGGTAAGGACACTCATTTTTCCAATGTCCTTTCTTTTTACAAATCGCACACTGATCTCGGTCAAGAATGGATCGTCTGGGTGGTTCCCCATATTATCCTTCCTTTCCCTTCCTTGGGGAAGCTTCCTATCTATAGGACAATGGGGTGGAGCGGCTTATAAAGCTGCCTGTTGCTGTAAAGCACTGTTGCTATCGTTGCCTTGGTGATTTTTTTTTGCCAAGGCATCCTCGGGTGTATTCCGACTATCAAATACTTTCTGAGCAATTTCTACTAGCTCAGTTCTAGTTTTTCCTGCAAACCCATCTTGTTTTTGTATCTTTTTTCTTATGTCTGGGGTTGATTGAGACACAAAGGCCAGATTAATAGCTTTTTGGTTTGCAGGGTCCTCTGGATCAATAGGTGTATAAATCCGATATACCTCTAACAGGCGTTCCAAGAATGTAGTTGGGGACTCAGAGGGTCCCTGTCTGACTTCTGCTTCTTTTGACAAATTTGTAGGTTTTCTGGCTGCCTTTTGAAGCCCTTATATCAGAAACTGCCGATACAACTCAGTGGACCTTCGCCCGTCCACTGTATGGTAATCCCACTCCGGCCGCTGGAGGGGCACACATTCATCTTGAATGTTTCTATGACCATGTTCGACTAGGTCTTCTATACCTGGTATCGATTCTCTAGCTCCCCTTAATATCCTCTCCCTCTCTTCCCATGTAAATAGGGCATGGAGGAGCTGTTGACAATCATCCCATGTGGGCTGATAACTATACATTACAAATTTAAAAAGAGACATCATGCTCCCAGGATCTTGTGAGAAGGGAGGGTTTTGTTGCTTCCAGTTATACAGGTCCATGGTGGAGAAGGGCACATACATATATGCGTTCCCTCTTTCTCCAGGGACCTGCCTTAGTGGTAAAACTGATACCATGGAGCTGGTGGAGTCAGGAGAGATAGCTGGACCAGTTCCCACCGGGCCATAAGTTTGACCCCTTCTAATGTGGGGCGGGGATAAAGGGTCATCCTGGACAGGACCACCATGTTGATCCGGCACCACAGGGGGGACTTTGTGGTTCTTGGGGACTATAGGGTGGTAAAAATGGATCCTCGGGTGGTCCTTGTAAGACAGGTAATTTAGGCGCAGATGCAATGGGGGGCTTATTTCTTCCCATTCTTATTGTTAGCATTTTGCACCCGTTTCCACATTTTACCATACACATTTGTAGCCAAATGGGGGGTTCTTTTAGGATATCATCCCACGGAACGATATAAGGAATCTGATCGGGGTGGCCAGGATCCCCCATAACGATAAAAAGTACTCTTTGGACTACGTCGGAGTTGAAAGACCCCTCTGGAGGCCAACCCACTCGAAAAGTTAGCCATTCACTTTTACAAAAGATTTTCAATTTATCTGCCTTAATATTAAACCCATAATTTAGGAGGGTCCATCTCCTAAAATTTTGAAAATTTGACAAAAAAACAATCAAGGGGT
Organism: Tinamus guttatus; assembly: GCF_059628265.1. Lineage (NCBI taxonomy): Eukaryota > Metazoa > Chordata > Aves > Tinamiformes > Tinamidae > Tinamus > Tinamus guttatus. The sequence continues at coordinate 73,513 of NW_028289428.1, forward strand.
CCTTCGGGAACAGAACTCGATTGTCCCATTCCATCTGGATCAAAGTGATTTAGAACACAACACAAATGACACAAATTAGCAACAATTAGCATGACAACCAACACAAATAACAGTGACCATGATACTACTTGCGGAACGTTCCAACCTATTCCAACCTTTTACCCAGGGCAACGCAGTGGCGTCCCATGCGTGCCGGTGGCAGGGAGTTATTGTCTCGTCAGACCTCCCACAGTCCACCACACCAGAAATCGGGGCGCCCCTTAACCTCCTCAATCGTACGATACCTTACCTCGAGGTTTTTTGAGATCCGGGGACCTGGAACGTCATCAGGTAGCGCTCCCCCTGGACCTCGGAGTTCCCTTAAGCTTGCGAGGTGCCACCCAGTCGCCAAGGGAAGGCGGAATCCGGGGACCTGGAACATCATCAGGTAGCGCTCCCCCTGGAAGCGTTCCCCCAGCGAAGTCGAGCGGCCCTTCCCAACCAGGGAGGGCCTGGCAATTACCGAGATCCCGGACAAGCCCCCAAAATGTTAGTCCGTAATCTCAATAATCACCCGCACGCTCAACCTGGTGGGTTGAAAAGCAAGCTTTTATTAGCCGGCCGGCGGCGGACCTCTTACAGTTTGCCTGAGATCCGCGCCATCTTAGGAAAAAGCTTGTGTTTTTATAGACAGTTGCAACTCCTTCATACATTATTTGCAGTTACCAGTTCTTCACAGCTCGTATCTTATCTCATGGTTGCAGCAAGAGCGGTGGGGGGCTCAGCATGAGCAGCAAGCTATGTTCACAGAAGCAAATAGCGAAATTAGGTACCTAGTCACCTCAACCTTATTAACTTCTTATATGGCCCCTCTTTGCACAGGGTCCTGTCAGCAGAAAGACATCAGAACATCTGGCTGAACAGCACCTGCAAGGAAGTGAAGCCAAACCAGAAGGGTGCTTTGGGGCATGGAAGTGCTACCTGTGAAAGAAACAAGTGGCAGTGACAGGCTTATCTGGCAACCCCTAATCACACCTCAAGACCATTTTATTTGCTCAGAATTGCTCCTTGGGGTCTAAAACCTTTTGGAGTTGCTGCCGCATTGAGGAAATGAGATGCAGGGAGTGCATTCATTGAGCATGGAGCTTCCTGCCCCTGCCACCTGGGAGCATTTTGGTAAGCGTGCCTGGACACCTCATCCCCTCAGACCTCAGAGTTTGCCTATGTGCCCCCACCCATATTGAGCCCTAACTTTGCAACATCAGTGGGTGTTCATGTCCCACAGAGCCACAGCTTCTCTCTGGTAGATGTGGAGTCGTTCTTGGAGGAAAATGGCCGCCCGATGAACCAGTCAGAGGAGACGTTGGAGTAAGCACGTGGCGCAGAACAAAAGGTTACTTAGAATCTGCGACCTAAGGGAAGATCGATGGAGCCTGACAACAGCCAATCAGAAGAAAGGCTCTAGTAAATCAGATGAGACAGGAGTGCGCGCGCGCGGGAAAGGAACTGGCATATAAGGGATGACTTTGTTTCAATAAACTTCAGCAAGTTTGCTGATGACACGAAACTGGGAGGAGTAGCCGATACCCCAGAGGGCTGCGCTGCCATCCAGAGGGACCTGGACAGATGGACAACTGGGCGGTGAAAAACCTCATGAAATTCAACAAGGCCAAGTGCAAGGTTCTGCACCTGGGGAGGAATAACTCTAGACACCAGTACAGGCTGGGGACAGACCTTCTGGAGAGCAGCTCTGCGGAGAAAGACCTGGGTGTCATGGTGGATGATAAGTTGACCATGAGGCAGCAGTGTGCCCTCGTGGCCAAGAAGGCCAATGGGATCCTGGGGTGCATTAAGAAGTCCTGTGCCACGTGCTTTAGGTGAGCCTGCATGTGCAGGGGGGTTGGACTAGATGATCTCTAGAGGTCCCTTCCAACCCTAAGCATTCTATGATTCTATGATTCTATGTGCGAGCCATGAAAAGAAATGGTCTCCTGAATACATTGAAGAAGATAGAAAACAGGTTAGATCTCAAGGAACAGCATATGCCAGTCTAGCAGAGTAATGTGCGGGCAGACTTTTCTACAGCTTTGCATTTTCCTGCCATGAAGGACTAAAACTATGGTTCGCTAGCATCATCCACTTGTCATCAAAGCAACGGTCTACAGTCAACTTCATCAAAAGCTTCAAGCAAGATCTTCTTTCTGCACTAGAAAATTATAGTAAAACCTACATGGTGCCTGTTACACACAGCGGCCACAGTGCATGGGGAACAATTTACAGGACTAGTTAGTTCTTTATATGAACTCTCATTAATTTTTTATACGATGAGATCTCAAATTCAGAAAGGTGGCTTTCACTGTAGAAGAGAGGATTATTCAGACCCCACCTGCTTACCAGGAAGGCTGGGTCCGGATTCGCGTGAGGTCTGGAGCAAAGGTTTCAGACTTGTTTTGCAATGCCACAATGACAGACAGATTGAGTAAAATGGGGTCAGAAACAATCTCAGGTACCTCACCCTTGTGACCAAAAATGACCTCTGAGTTTAGTTCATTACTCATTTATTATCAAACAGGTTATTCTGAGCCCTAAAAAGACCAGTGCTGCACATAGTCAAGGCAGTACAGTACATACAAGCTTGACCTTTATGGTGGATGAGCTCCGTGACTTTTCAGATTGCCCTTTTTGCTATGACCTTCATGCAATTGCTGATGGTGGGTAATATATGACGCGTGTTATTCAAAAGGCAATTTGGCCCTGCAAGAATATCAGCCATTTGGATCTGTGACCTTGACAGCCAGGAGCGCGGAATCTCCATTCAAGCAGTTGAAGGCAAAACAGTGCATGCTTGCTGTCAGTGTAAGAATATTAGAATCACAGAATTGTTAAGGTTGGAAGAGACGCCTACGAATCACCTAGTCCAACCCCCCTGCACACGCAGGGTCACCTAGAGCACGTGGCACAGGACTGCATCCAAGTGGGTTTTGAAGACCTCCAGAGAAGGAGATTCCACAACCTCTCTGGGCAGTCTGTTCCAGTGCTCTGTCACCCTCACTGTCAAGAATTTTTTCCTTAAGTTCCTGTGGAACTTCTGGTGCTTCAGTTTGTGGACATTTCCTCTAGTTCTGTCAGTGGCCACCACTGAAAAGAGACCAGCACCATCCTCCTCACTGCCTCCCTTGAGGTACTTATAGACACTGATCAGATCCCCTCTCAGCCTTCTCTTCTCCAGGCTGAACAGGCCCAGCTCCCTCAGCCTCTCCTCATAGGGCAGATGTTCCAGGCCCCTGATCATCCTTGTAGCCCTGCGCTGGTCTTTCTCCAGCAGCTCCACATCCCTCTTGTACTGTGGAGCCCAGAACTGGACACAGTACTCCAGATGTGGCCTCACCAGGGCTGAGTAGAGGGGCAGGATCCCCTCCCTCGACCTGCTGGAGACGCTCTTCTTAACGCACCCCAGGATTCCATTGGCCTTCTTGGCCACGAAGGCACGCTGCAGCCTCATGGCCGCCTTGTCGTCCACCATGACACCCAGGTCCCTCTCTGCAGAGCTGCTCTCCAGAAGGTCAGTCCCCAGACTGTACTGGTGCCTGGGGTTATTCCTCCCCAGGTGCAGGATCTTGCACTTGGTCTTGTTGATTTTCATGAGGTTTTTCACTGCCCAGTTGTCCAGTCTGTCCAGGTCCCCCTGGATGGCAGCGCAGCCCTCTGGGGTATCAGCTACTCCTCCCAGTTTTGTATCATCAGCAAACTTGCTGAGGGAGCACTCTGTGCCTTCATCCAGGTCATTGATGAATAAATTGAACAGGGCTGTGTGGGAAACTGAGAAACCGTGAGAAACTGTGGGAAGCTGTGGGAACAGTGAAAGTTAGGAGTGAGAAACTGTGTAAATTAGGAATAACAGATTAGCAGATAGAGAAACCTAAAATACAGGCTGGACGCACCAGTCTCTGGTTGGTTACCTGTTGTCCGTTAGCAGGATTGGACCCAGATAGCAATAGAGTCAAGGAATTGGCTGGAGGCAGGGGGAGGTAGCACGTGAACAGCGCGTGGACAGTGCATGCTCACATACTCAGAGAATATATAAGTTTGGTCTGATGCTCAATAAAATGGCTTCTGGTCCTAAACCTTAAGCCCCTGCTCCTTTCGATGACTCCCACAGGGCTGGACCGAGGACTGACCCCTGGGGGACACCACTAGCTACAGGCCTCCAACTGGACTCTGCATTGCTGATCACCACCCTCTGAGCTCTGCCATCCAGCCAGTTCCTAATCCACCTCACTGTCCACTCATCTAACCCACCCTGCCGGAGCTTGCTCAGGAGGATGCTGTGAGGGATGGTGTCAAAAGCCTTGCTGAAATCCAGATAGATGACATCTATCCAGCCGGTCATTCCATCATAGAAGGCTATCAGGTTAGTCAAGAATGATTTCCCCTTGGTGAATCCATGCTGACTACTCTTGAGCACCTTCTTGTCCTCCACGTGCCTGGAGACAACAGCCAGTATGAGCCATTCCATCACATTTTCCGGGGACAGAGGTGAGGCTGACTGGCCTGTAGTTGCCTGGGTCCTCCTTCTTGCCTTTTTTGAAGATTGGCGTGACATTAGCTTTCTTCCAGTCCTCCGGCACCTCCCCCATTCTCCAGGACCTCTCAGAGATGATGGAGAGCAGCTGAGCAATAACATCCGCCAGCTCATGCAGCACTCTGGGGTGCATCCCATCAGGGCCCATGGATTTGTGGATGTTAACTTTCCCTAGGTGCTCTCTGGCCCAATCTTCCTCTACCCAGGGCAGGTCTTCCTCTCTCCAGGCACCTTCTCTGGTTTCTAGGGTCTGGGTTTCAAGAGGGCTGCCCTTGGTAAACGCTGAAGCAAAAAAGGCATTCAGTGGCTCTGCTTTTTCTGTGTTATTCGTAACCAGGGTGCCCATCCCGTTCACCAGCAGACCCACGTTTTCCCTGATGTTCCTTTTACCATTGATATATTTGAAAAAGCTCTTCTTGTTATTTTTAACATCCCTTGCCAGATTTAATTTCACTTGTGCCTTAGCTTTCCTTGTCGCATCTCTGCATTCCCTGACTACGTTCCTGTATTTCTCCCAGTGGGCCTATCCTTTTTTCCGCATTCTGTATACCGTCACCTTCTGCTTGAGCATTGCCATAAGCTCCTTGCTCATCCACACAGGCCTCCTGCCCCCTCTGCCTGACTTCTTACACACAGAGATGTACCGCTCCTGAGCGTGGAGGATGTGCTTCTTGAATACTGACCACCTCTCTTGGGCCCCCCTTCCTTCCAGAGCCCTAGCCCATGGGATTCTTTAACTAACTAACTAACTAAGTATTCCTAGTTAATAGGCTATATTAAAGTCTAAAAGTTAAATTGTGGTCTTTACACTTTCTCTGCCTTTCTTCTCATTAGTCTTCTCCAATTGTGCACATATGGGCAAAAGAGATTTTGAAATAATAAATGTGCTATTATACTTGATCCTTTAAGCAATGAGGAGATGAAAGGTTGATTTTTTGTTTCAGTCCTAGGCACGCTGACTTCAGAGGTAAATATAGAGCTTGATGCAAGAGATTCAGCTGTACAGCTGACATTAAAGCTTATTGGAGTCACAAGAAAAACAAAACGACATTATTTTGCTTGGACAAGAAATTAAATACAGATTGCAACTTATTCGAAGAGTTCAAAGTCACTTACTTTTCCCATTGAAATCAATGAGAAGGACTTTCTATTTCAGTTCATCAGACCTGCTGCCAGCTGAGAAAAGTGACTTTATCTGGGATCTTTATCACCATTTGCTGTCCTGTATTGTTGAGTTTTCTCCTTTCTTTCTTTGACTGATTGATGATTGGTCTTATAAATGCAATATTCATTTTTTTTTCTAAATCCAATTCCATTGCTTTCAATAACCAGCTAGAATTTTGAAAAATCACTGGACTTTTCCTTTAAGACATTGTAAATGCCAAAACAATGACTAATATTAGCTGAATGAAACAGCCAAAGCACACATCTTATTTCCCAACAAGCCTGTTAAAATGAGATTGCAGCCTGGGTGAGATCTATGGAGACATTCTCACTAGGCTTGACTTTTTATTCAGTGACCTCTCTAAAAATGACATGCATCCTTTGACTTTGTCTTCATCTATCACTATTTGGTTAAGGCTGGTATCACTTGAATGGACTTGTACTTTTTCCTTTGGCAGGAGCAGCACCTTGTCAGTGCACAGTCACTTAAAATCTACTACAGAATATGGAGTAGATGTGCTCGAGGGAGATTAGGCTGATGCCTAAGATCCATTCATTCAAAGATGTCAACTCTGCTTACATGCACTGATCCTAAATTTTGTTTTATCGGATTACATGTTGGTACTGCCATCTCCAAGGTTTCTGACCTGACAACTGTCATTCATTCTTAAACCCAGGGGTCCACACAAACATGATGTCTCTTCCTTTATTTTCTGCACAAGATTTACAGCTAATCTAGGGCTGGTATAAGATTAGTACACAGTCTTAGCTTGTGTGCAGCTACACAAACTCAGGCAGGTTGCGGATCTGGCAGCTAAATCACCAGGGCCCAATTTTTAACCTTATTTGATAAGCATCATAACATTTAGTTGTTAAGCAGCCAAAGTGATTAATCACATCATTCTCAACTTCCGCTGCCCTTTGGTTATCTCGCTCCGCGTGGCCTTTACTGAGAAGCTCGGCCCACGTGCTCACTGCGCCTGGCGAGTGATACACCGGGACACGCAGGGGATACACTGCCCTGCTGATTTCACTCCATGGTCACTTGCTCTGGGAAATAAGTTTGGAAGCTCATGGTGCAATCAACGTTTGAAGAGTTGTGGTGGTTGAGTGCTGCTTGCAGCACAGTTTCCAAAGAGAAGGGACACTGGGAAAAGCAGATTTGTCCCAAGAGCATTTGCATTCTCTGTTTTCATGCCAGGCTGGGGCGGTTGTGGTAACAGCAGGCACTCCTGGCACCATGGGCACACACCAAAATCTCCAGACAGCTGCCATGGACCTGGGGAACCACTGGGGAGCTGTTGGGACCAGCACGGGTCTGCCAGGAGCCGAGCCGAGATTACAAGACACACACTCAATATGAGTTTAGATCTTGCTCCGTTTATTAGCCGAAGTGCGCGTATATTTATACCTACAAGCATCTGAGGGATTTCCAGGCTAGTTATGATTGGTTTCTAGGAGGGTTGCTAGGTCCCGGCCGCATAGGCTCTTCTCAGTTCTGCAAAGTTGTTTACCCGAAGCGGCTAGCTCCTCATTCCCAACCGGCCAAGGACAATTCACTAACACTCCCCTGTACATTATCAGCAAGGCACAGGTGGTGCAGATCCTCAGCCCAGCATTTTTCTACAATTCCCCCTTTTTTCTTTTGCACTAATCAAGCCTTGCTGGTAAGCAAGAATATCATACGCCTAATACATGCAAAAGTACAGCTAAAGATACAAAGCATAAACAATAAAACAACTAGAAATATTAGCCTCGATTTTACTAATACATGCGCCCATCCCCAAGTCCACGTTGGTCTGCAAAGTCTTCCCAGCCAAAGAGTCCAGCGTCATGCTGCACAGTATCCGTTGTTTATTGATCTGCTGATGGGCAGTTCAAGGACTCTCGATCATTTCAACGCCGGGGTTGTACTGACCTCCTGGAGCCGTAAAGGGTCCTCGATCTTCAAGCCATTCCTCTATAAGTCCTCCTTTTTTCTTTCACAATGGCCAGGCGTTATGAGTAAGGGAGAATAGCATTCGCCTTATGCATGCGAAGGCACAGCTGAATAAGCATAGGACAAAAAGCATAACAATCAAAAGCACCAATCCTGTCTTAAGCAAGGATTTTAGCCACCCACCAATACCCAATAAATCAGCTAACCCATCTAGCCCAAAGAAGCCCACGTCCTTTTGTATCTTCTGGGTGTGCTCCATCATCTGCTGAATCTGCTGGTGGATTGCCTTAGAGTGGTCTTGTAGGTCCATGCAGCACATTCCTTCAAAGTCTTCACATCCGTGCCCGTGGGCTAGCAGCAGGAAGTCAATTGCAGCCCTATTTTGTAACATTGCGTGCTGTACTTGTGATAAGTCCAGTGCTAAATCAGAGAGAACCTGACTGGTGACATTTGCTTGTTTAACTACCCAGCAGGACAGGGTGTCTAAGATTTTGTGGGCTCTTGCTGCCGCTGCCCCTGGAACGGAAAAAGGATGCAAAAATGGCCTCCCACTTGGACCAGAGGCGGACTTCGTCATCACAGTCCTCCATCTGGATTATGCTACGCGCCGTTCGCCGAGTTCTCTTGACGCTGGTGCTGTTGGGATGAAGCCAAGACAAAGCCATACTTACTTGGCCTACCGTACATGGACCCCCTATAGGCTTTGATGGAATTCTGGACCAAGCCCGGTTGCCACATATAAGGCAACGCATGGTGTGGTCTCTGTCAAGGGGTGGCAGACTTTGGGATGGTCGTTCCATTCTGGTACGGCTCGGGTCCACCTGCTGGGTACCCACAGTGGACCTGTTCGGGTGGAAACACACATATGCCCTCGACCATTAAATATGACAGTGGCGGGGCCCTCCCAGATCCCCGTTCTAGGGTTACGATAATTAACCATCATTTCTTTAGTGGGAGTGCCTTCATTAACACAGATGGCATGGATCGCCAAGACCCTTGAACGTCCCTTTTTGATTGCTTCACCGAGCGCTTCCATCCCTTTTTGATTGCTTCACCGAGCGCTTCCATCTGAGTTTGAACACTCTTTTTTGGCTGCATTGCTAAAAATACCCATTCCAGAATGATAAAGCGATGAGTGTAGTGATGATTGTCTTCTCCCCCTTTTTTCTTTTGCCACTGCATGATGAGGGCAAACACCAAGATTGGGTTGGAGACGACCATGAGGCGTATCGGAAGCTCAGGGCATCCCCGTCCTGCCCACCGGGTGGAGATGAGCTGTCCTAGGCGATGGATGCATTGTTCCTGGATATCGGGGCACACGTTTACATGATTGGCCCCCACACAGTCCTCTATCCTGCACTGATAAGCTTGTTTACAGGTTCTTCCTCTCCTACTTCTCTGTTCTTGCAGCTGGTGACTTTTCCATGATCTTTTCGCCTTGGTCTTAGTCCGGCTCGTTGTATCCGTCTTCTATCGGGAAGCCTCCGTTACTTAGATATCCTCCCACAATTCCCCCTTTTTGTTCTTGAACCAGCCAAACCTTCTTTACAGCATTCTCAATCATATTGGATACACATTTCAATAAACAAGGCACAACTAGCAGAATGCAACATAGAATCAACAACACCATTCCAGCACTTGTAAATAACGAGCGAAACCATCCCGAAATTCCCCATCCACTTAATGAATTGTCCAACCATGACAGACCCTCATCCTCTGTGACTTTATGCAAAATCTTTGCGTGATTCGAAATGTCTTAGACATCCGTGAGTATTTTTCTGGACTGATCAATATTAGATATGTATTCGTGGTGGCTCTTCCCCATAGTCAGCCCAGTGTTGGTCTCCTACTCCCACAGAATAGCTACTTGCAGAATTTATATCCCCGCTATGTATGGTTCAATTTAAGCTTTATGGTCGTCCAATGGCCTGGTTTGTTTTGAAAGGTGCCTAGATTCGGGCCTGATAAGTTATAATATATATAAGGCACCGTGTTACTAACCAATTGAGGTGTAAAAGGCATTCCTTCCATTGGGACATTCTCCTGTGTACACTGATATGACGTATTGAGTAAGCTATATGGATTCAGGTCTGACCAGTTGCTCAAAGGAATACCTAACACCAGTGCATCAAATTGATCTGCTGTCCCACAAAGCCAACAACTCTTGATTTGGGTATAATTAACAATCCGCCTAAGAAGCATAACATGTCCATTAAAAGCAGCATCAGCTCCTATAATAGCATTAAAAGCAACATTACCTCCTAAAAGCCACAATATACAGCTAATAATAACAGTAACACCTCTTCCTCCCATGTTGTTCTTCTGCAGGCTCACACTTTCCACAGCTAGGGTACCGGCTGCTTGCCTGCTACGTCTGATATACGCGAGTTTGCTTCCAGCCAAGGTCTCACCTATTTTGCTGGCACCCATCTGGTTCCAGTATCTGTAACGACACAAGCATACACTTTTCCCCAGGTTATCAAGTCCAAAGGTCCCGTCCATTTTCCCGTGTTCCAGTCTCTCAGCATCACCTTACACAGACCCGACTTTACTTCTGTCAGGGCTCTCTTTAGCCTAGCCCCGTGTTTGACCATCGGAGGGACTAGGCTGTCCTGGGGTAATCTCAAAAAATTTAAAACATATACTGCTCTTGCCAATTTTTCGTTTTTCGTAGCTGGCGTTTCAGCGTTTGGTTCATATGTTCCACTATGTCATGGTCCTCAGGATGCAATGGTATGGTGAAAAAAACAAACTTTTAAATCAATTATTGAGATGTCATTCTTGTTTCCCATGCTGAAGTATTTCCCTTGTCGCTTTCCAAGGATACAAGTCAGAGTACGGCTCCCAATCCTCCACTGGTGGCGGGGGGGGGTGGGCGGGGGAGGTGGGGGGAGTGCCGCAGTCTGAGTTATTCCTGGCTTTCCCGCTTTCAAATTCTGCACTTTCTTGTTGTGCTTAGTCAGCCCTCTCTGCTGACATATATTATACAATAAAGATATAAAGACTACAGACACAAACAGCACAAACACAGTTTCTATCCAGTGGCACGACCTCACGTAGCTGTGCACTCCGCTAGTGAGTTCCACTGGTTGTCAGCAGCACACTGAGACTGAACATTCTCTCAAGTTGGCGGATTAGAGGGTTGCCGATAGGCTCCTACCTTGGCAGGCATCCCCGGGGAGACAACGTAGGCCTCGGTGTTAGGAGCCTCGCCCCCCCACCTCTCTCCGCACTGTCTGTTTATGCCCGGTGCATCCTGCCACGTAGGGCCAGTACGTGCCATCAGGCAGACCGGGCGGGGGGGGGGCGGACAAACTCCGCCTTCAGTCACATAACCTTCCCTCCTGGATGCGCAGGTGCGCATACCAGTAAAGGGGTCCCAGCCGTCAGTCTGAGGGTCCTGCCTTTCTCATCTTCCTCCCTCTGCGGTGTTTGACCTTCAAATTAATTTAGAGGATGTTTGCAGTTATGTTGGCTACAAGCCCGGTCGAGCAGCCGCCTTCGACTGCTTTTTGGAGGAGGTCGGCTATGAGCCTGGCTGGGCAGCCGCCTCTGTGCTCCTTATCGCTCAGCCCAGGCAGGCAAACATCTTCTTTCTCAAGATCTGGATTCTATTTCGCACAATAGTTTTATGACTCTACGGATCATACAAATTTCCAGCTTTCAACCATACCTCGTGTCAGCATCAATATACAAAGGATACAACACATAATAGAGATGAACATAGCAAATAGAAATAATAGCCCTAATAACAGTTTCTGTCCTCACTTAAAGCATTACAATTCTTCAACCCCCACTTTACAAGACAGATCAAATCCCCCTGCACCTCCCCCCTGGCTGTTGTCAAGCCCTCAGCAACATAAGTCTCCTTGATCTCATTCGCCTTCTCTTCCCTGGCCCCCCTTCTCCTTTTTTCTTCAAGGTGATCTAACAAGTCCTGGACCCAGCCAGGCCGTTCTTCAGGCGCGATGGGGGGGGTCCGGAAGTGGGGGCACAGACGGTGCAGACGCCGCAGGCACAGGTGAGGACGCGGGCGGGAGGGTTGGCGCTGGATCTCCAAACACCAGCGGTTTTCGGTGGCGTGGCGGTCCCGGTCCTGAAGTGCTCGCAAAGGCAGACATGGCTCTGACGGCCACTTTCTTTTTGGCTTTCACATCGGATTTGAATACTAGGTGGGACTCGGCTTTGAATCCATTCTCTCTGCACCAGATCGAAAGCTTGCAGAGGGTCTGTTCATCAGTAGCTTGCTCCAGGGATTGCATGAGCCTATTCACCAAATTTCCGTAGGACTCCTGCAATCCCTGCTTCACCATCGTAAATGATGGGGCCTTTCGTTCTGACGGCACTAAAAACAGCGCCTGCTTCCGTGAAGCATTATACATGGGCATCGAGTAGGTTAGCTGGGCCGCGGGGTCACCATAAAGACCCCGTCCCATAAGCATCTGCACAGTCACACCATACAACAGATCTCCCGGGATGTTATGTACGTTCACCACCTTTTGGATTTGTTTCTCCCACTCCCTTTCCCATAGCAGATATCGCGCGGGAGTGAGGAGGACCTTCGCTATCATTACTTCTCGCCACGTACAACCCAAGTCCTTAGCCGTTTTACTACCCTCAATGGTGGCATCGCAGAGAGAGTCCCCTATCTCCTGCCACTCGGTGGCACTAAACATGTTCCGGAGTTTGCAGATGTCCCTTCTCTTGTGCCCATTTTAACAACTCATAGAGTTTCTTCGTACTCACAGCCGCCTCTCGCTTAGCGAGCATTTGCAATAGCAGCTGCATTGCCGCCTCCCTATCTGTGGTTAAGGCGGTCTTTGCGGAGGGGCTCTTCCACCAGCCTCTTACCAGCCTTTGTCCCTGGACCCCGTGCCTAGCACCTCGTCCCAGTGTGCAGCTAGCATGCACTCACTGCTGCTCTCCGGCTCCCTGATCCAACTTTTTCCAGCCTTGTGATCCTCCCTCACTCTTTCAGCCTTTTCCAGCCTTGGTGACCCAGGATCCTCCACCCGTCGCAACTGCTTCCCTGCAGCCGGGTCCCTGTTCAGGCACCAGATGTTGGGACCAGCGCGGGTCTGTCAGGAGCCGAGCCGAGATTACAAGACACACACTCAATATGAGTTTAGATCTTGCTCCGTTTATTAGCCGAAGTGCGCGTATATTTATACCTACAAGCATCTGAGGGATTTCCAGGCTCGTTATTATTGGTTGCTAGGAGGGTTGCTAGGTCCCGGCCGCATAGGCTCTTCTCAGCTCTGCAAAGTTGTTTACCCGAAGCGGCTAGCTCCTCATTCCCAGCCGGCCAAGGACAATTCGCTAACACTTCCCTGTACATTATCAGCAAGGCACAGGTGGTGCAGATCCTCAGCACAGCATTTCTCTACAGGGAGCAGTGCCCCTGGCAAAAGCAGTGTCCTGCCTGGAGCACCCATGGTGCTCTGAAGAATAAGGATGAGTCGGGGAGGTCTCCATATCCCTGTCCTTGACGATTTATTTCTTCCCAAAACCAAGGATTTGGCATTACAGGCACCCCGGCACTCACGAGCCAGGGGTGCATGTGCCAGTGCAGCACTCGCCATCATGGACAGTGCAGGCAGCCCAAAGCTTCAGGCCCAGATCAAACTGCTCAGGGAAATCCTGGATAACTCAGCTTACCTGCACGAGAGGAGTTCAGATCTAACACTTCAGCAGAAGTCTGTTAAGAGGATGCTCAAGGGTTAGTTATCAGTAAACTAAAGGAAAATATTATTATCATTTGTTAAGGACTGTTCTTCTCATTATAGGTGTTGCAGTTCAAACGGTGCAGTGACCTGGTTCAGGGACGGCACGGCGACCACCCCCAAGCCGCTCGGACCATCAGCTCGCTGACACCAATGTGGTGGACGGCAAATGGCGTTTATTGATGGGTAACAAGGTGTTATATAGCTAGGTTTACAACGTCACATCCGTCTGCTTACATCATAAACTAAACGCTATTGGCTATTAGGGGCCCTATCTTTCCGTACAGCACGATATCTTCCGGCCACCGTTCCCTAACTATCTGCAACAACTTCCCCCCTCCCTATGTATAACAAAACTAGCTAAAATACAACTATCTTATTCTTATTACTATCTTATTCTATTCTTATAGTTTATACCAATCTTAAAATTATATATCATAAACTTGACATAAAACATAAGGCACAAAGAAGGCACGTAGAAGGTAGGGGATGACAGGTAATACCAGGGTGTAGGAATAGGGTGTACCTTGGGATAACTTGAGGGTAATACTGAGTGGATATATTCTTAAAGCAGTTGTCGGTGTTCTACTAACGTGATGTTAACCTTCTCTAGCCGATTCTTGACAAACGGCATGAGCTTATTCAATATACAGGGTCCAAAGATTAGGTTCATCATGATCATTGTGATCGGCCCTATCAAGGTGGATATCAGGGTGGTTAACCACGGCGAACCGGTGAACAAATTTTCGTACCAGCTGCGTTTGGAACAGGGTTCAATGGGTGCTAGTTGGCAAGGCATGGCACTGAAAACTGGTGGCCCTGTAGTTATTTTTGTACTAATTGCTCGAGATTGTTCGATCTGTTCAAGTACCCCATTTAAAGGGCTCGTGTGACTCTACCTGTCCTATAGTGACAAGCTGCAAAATTAAGATAACGCAAAGGCATCGCGGCCCCCTCTTGCAGAGGCTGTTTTGTTGTTTTCTAGATTCGGTCAGCATGGAACTCGCAGGCTCGGGCGGGACGCTTGTCACCGGGGTGTACGGGTTACGGGGGTGTCCGATGATCCGGTCCTGTGAACAGAAACTCACAATTTTCATTAGTTTTATTTTGAAGGTAACAGCCACCTGAATTGGGGTCAGATGCTCTTCCTTTGCAACATGCTTAATCATGAATGCTCCCGCCGGTTTTTCTTTAATTCGGATGGGAATATTTTGGCTCTTAGTTCTGTTTACCTTCTTTTTCTCCTTCCTTAAGTCTGAATCAGTTGTGAGCCACTCGTCCTGACTAGTGTCTGATCCGGAGTCGGAACTCGACTGACTGGTCACTTCCGGGCTCCAGTACTGCCCCTCCCTCGGGCTTCCTCTCGGCCCCACCCTCGGGCTTCCTCTCGGCCCCTCCCTCGGGCCTTCTCTCCGCCCCTCCCTCGGGCTTGCTCCCGCCCCCTCCCTCGGGCCTTCTCTCGGCCCCTCCCTCGGGCCTTCTCTCCGCCCCTCCCTCGGGCCTTCTCTCCGCCCCTCCCTCGGGCTTCCTCCCGGCCCCTCCCTCGGGCTTGCTCCCGGCCCCTCCCTCGGGCCTTCTCTCCGCCCCTCCCTCGGGCCTTCTCTCCGCCCCTCCCTCGGGCTTCCTCTCGGCCCCTCCCTCGGGCTTGCTCCCGGCCCCTCCCTCGGGCCTTCTCTCCGCCCCTCCCTCGGGCCTTCTCTCCGCCCCTCCCTCGGGCTTCCTCTCGGCCCCTCCCTCGGGCTTGCTCCCGGCCCCTCCCTCGGGCCTTCTCTCCGCCCCTCCCTCGGGCTTGCTCCCGGTCCCTCCTTCGGGCCTTCTCTCGGCCCCTCCCTCGGGCCTTCTCTCCGCCCCTCCCTCGGGCTTGCTCCCGGCCCCTCCCTCAGGCCTTCTCTCCGCCCCTCCCTCGGGCTTGCTCTCGGCCCCTCCCTCGGGCCTTCTCTCGGCCCCTCGCTCGGGCTTGCTCTCCGCCCCTCCCTCGGGCCTTCTCTCCGCCCCTCCCTCGGGCTTGCTCCCGGCCCCTCACTTGGGCCTTCTCTCCGCCCCTCCCTCCCTACGTCAACTCCGACGTAGTCCAAAGAGTAGTTTTTAATCGTTATGGGGGATCCTGGCCACCCTGATCAGATTCCTTATATCGTTCTGTGGAATGATATCCTAAAAGAACCCCCCATTTGGCTACAAATGTGTATGGTAAAATGTGGAAATGGGCGCAAAGTACTAGCAATGAGAATGAGGGGGAGAGAAGCCCCCCATTCCATCTGCGCCATCCATGCCGAAATTCCCTGTCCTCCAGGAGCTACCCGAAAATCCAGTTTTACCACCCTATAGCCCCCAAGAAACACAAATCCCCCCTGTGGTGCCGGATCAACATGGTGGTTCTGCCCAGGATGACCCTTTATCCCCACCAACACCAGAAGGGGTCAAAGTTCAGCCTGGTGGGAACTGGTGAGGCCATCTCTCCTGACTCCACCAGCTCCCTGGTATCAGTTTTACCGCTAAGGCAGGTCCCTGGAGGAAGTGGGAGCGCGCCCTTCTCCACCACGGACCTGCATAACTGGAAGCAACAAAACCCTCCCTTCTCAAAAGATTGTGGGAGCATGATATCCCTTCTTAAATTTGTAATTTATAGTTATCAACCCACATGGGATGATTGTCAGCAGCTCCTCCATGCCTTATTTACATTGAAAGAGAGGAAGAGAATATTAAGAGGAGCCAGAGAATTGATACCAGATATAGAAGACCTGACCGAACATGGTCGTAGAAACGTTCAAGATGAATGTGTGCTCCTCCAACGGCCGGAGTGGGATTACCATACAGTGGACGGGTGAAGGTCCACTGAGTTGTTTTGGCAGTTTCTGATACAAGGGCTTCAAAAAAAAAAACAAAAAAAAAAAACAAAACACCAAGGCAACGATAGCAAAAGTAGCAGCTTTACAAGCCACTCCACCCCATTGTCCTATAGATAGGAAGCTTCCCCAAGGAAGGGAAAGGAAGGATAATATGGGGAACTACCCAGATGATCCATTCTTGACCGAGATCAGTGTGCGATTTGTAAAAAGAAAGGACATTGGAAAAATGAATGTTCGTACCGAAATGTGCCACCAAACTCACGAGAAATTCTATTTATGAAAAAAGAAAATGACTGACAGGGCCGAGGCTCTGACAGCCCCAAGAGCCCAGGGTAACTTTGAAGGTTCGGGGGCAACCTGTGTCGTTCGTTATTGGCACCGGAGCGTCACACTCAGTAACTTAAAGAACCATTAGGCCCCCTGTCCCAAGAGACAACTAGGGTACAGGGTGCCACCGGACGGATGGCAGCATTTACGTAAAAGACAGAGTCCGGTATGCAGGGGCCACAGTGGGGACACAAGAAGACCGAGTAATATGGGCCCAAATCGTTGCCGCGTGGCAGTTCGGCACAAAGAGCTGAACTCATTGCTCTGACACGAGCGCTACGATGGGCAAGAGGAAAGGTGGTAAACATCTATACTGATAGCTGGTATGTCTTTGCCACTGCCCATGTGCATGGGCAGATATACAAAGAAAGGGGACTATTAACATCAGAAGGAAAAGGCATAGAAAAATAGAGAAGAGATCTCAGCCCTACTGGAAGCTGTGTGGGCCCCTCGAGCAGTAGCTATTATCCATTGGCCAGCACACCAAAAGGGAAATAGTCCCCAGATACAGGGCAACACTCTAGCCAATAGAGAAGCAAAACAGGTGGCTCAACAGCCAGTGGGGCCACTACAAATATTAACATTAATGCCTCAGACCCAGTGGCTGAAATACCCCCCCAATATACTGAAGCCAAGAAAGATTTATATAAAGGACCATCAAGGGGAAGAGGGAGATGCAGGATGGTGGTAGCTGCCAGGAGGAATAATGTGTTTATCTGAACAGATGGCAGAAACCTGTCTACGAGACTTCCACTCCAGCATGCACCTCTCCCCTAAAAATGCACTTGAATTGGTATGACCTCACCTCTGGACGTCAGGTCTACGCCAGAAGTTGGAGAGGATCTCTGCCCGATGTGCTACATGTGCTCAAGTGAACCCCAAAATATCCTCACCAAACCAGGGAACTAGACTTTACCGAGATAAAACCCGGAAAGTTAGGATATATATATCTACTGGTATTCGTGGACACATACTCGGGATGGGTGGAGGCTTACCCAACAAAAGCAGAAACCGCCGCTATAACTGCGAAAAAGCTCATGCAAGAAATAATTCCTCGGTTTGGTTTACTACACGGTTAGTATCAAAAGCCTTGGAAATCACCTGGAAATTGAGGTGTATCTACCATTCCCAGAGCTCAGGAAAGGTAGAAAGAATGAACTGTACCTTAAAGGAAACGCTTACTAAATGGAATATTGATACAGGGGCTAACTAGGTCAATTTATTCCCAATGGCGCTTTTACGAGCACAGTGCACCCCATATAAGATAGGACTATCCCCCTATGAAATACTCTGTGGGAGACCCCCGCCTTTGTTCCCCAAAACCATGAGCATCACTAACAGCTCTCCAGTGTTCCTCCAGGCAGTACAAAAGGTACGAGAGCAGATACACCGAGGCTTGCGAGACCACTACGAGAGCCAGAAGCCTATACAAGAGCCAGCTCACCCATACCAACCAGAGGACTTGGTGTACATCAAAAGTTTCCGAACAGCATCATTGGAACAGGTGGACAGGGCCACACCAAGTGATACTTCACACTCCAACAGCGGTAAAGGTCGCCGGAAAAACTGCGTGGATTCATCACTCCCACGTGAAACCAACTCCTCCTCAACCGAATCCAGATTCAGATAAGTGGACTATTTCCAAGAACCCTAGTAACCCACTAAGGGTCACAATATGGAGAAAACGAGTAGACAGATATGGGGAGCCTGGTTAATTTTAACAGTGTGTATGCAAACTTTGGGGTTAAGATATGAGCACAGTCCTTATCGTCCCATTAACGGGAAATGGGAAATTAGGGATACTGTAAACAGGAAGCACAATCCAGTCAATAAGCACTAGCGACGCCCCTGAAATAACAATTGATTTATGCAAAATAGGGATACCCATACGACGAGCCTCAGCAACAGGAGGAACAGGGTACCAAACAGAGGGTCACGGGGCAGCAGCGGCTCAGGGATGTGGTCCCCATTGTGGGGGAGGAATTACTACAGGAGGTACAATACTACGTATGTCCTGCTATAGGAAATCCTGGTTGTCAAGGGGATGGCCGGTTTCACTGTGTCCAATGGGGTTGTGAAACAGAATCCTCCTGGGGGCATCACGACCCTTTCATAAGAATAGAGTGGGGTCTGAAGGGTAAATGCAGTATACCCGGAACCTGCAAACCAATCCTTTTTAAACCCCAGTATTGGGGCCGATACGGAACAACCTGGGATACGGGCAGGACGTGGGGACTACGACTGTATGTCCACGGGCCTGACCCAGGGGTCTCCGTAACAATACAGAAGCATTTCCCTACTTTTGAGAAAGATTGCTGGCTATGCCTACATCCGAGACCCCCTTACTATATAGGCGCAGCTACTGAAGGAGCATCTACTCCCAGGAAGCACTCAGACAAGTGTACATGGGATCACCCCAGATTGACCCTTGGGGATGTGCAGGGAGCAGGACTATGCTTGATCGCTGTAGGGTGAGAGATACCCTCTTTGTACCAGAAAAATTGTAACCGAACATTAAGAGTTAATGTTACGAGAACCAGGTATTATGAGGCCGCGACAGGGGCATGGTGGGCCTGTATGAGCAGGCTGACTGACTGTGTAAACACTCAGTAACTTGAATCCTCGGGCACAGGGCCTGATTTCTGTGTATTAGTGTATGTTCTACTCCAAGTGTATTTGTATGGCGGGGATAACGGAAGAGCCCACCTGAGCTACATTGAACATCATCATGGGAGAGAGAAAAGAGCTGCCCCTATATTAATTCCATTACTGGTTGGGGCAGGAATAGCTGGCTCCACCGCGGTCAGGGCTTCTGTGTTAATCACTCAAAAACAGGGATTGCAGGACTTAAGCTCACGTGTATCCCAAGATATGGGATATATGGAAGAGACAGTGGGAAGACTGGAAAATCAAGTGGACTCTTTAGTTGAAATAGTCCTCCAAAATAGAAGGGGACTAGACCTTCTCTTTATGAAGCAAGTAGGCCTATGTGTAGCTCTTGGAGAAATGTGCTGCTTTTATGCAAACCAGTTGACTGCGAGCCCGATCAAGCAGCCGCCTTCAACTGCTTTTGGAGGAGGTTGGCTGTGAACCTGGCTGAGCAGCCGCCTCCGTGCTGCTTATCGCTCAGCCCAGGCAAGCAAACATCTTCTTTCTCAAGGTCTGTGTTCCACTTCCCCCAGGAGATTTTTATGACCTTACAGATCATAAAAATATCCATCTCCTATACACCAAGCAGTGTACTGTATCTGATACGACTCAAAACTGTTGCCTTTTTCTCTAGGTTTTTAGTATTGAAAGAGGAAGTATCTTGGGAGGAAAATAGCATGTGATGGGTTGGTGGCTGAAAATGCAGCCACGAGCAAGTGAAGCTGGCCAGGGCAACTTAAATGTAGCTGTTGCTGATAGGAATAACGTTTGGTGGAAAAAAAAAATGCAAGGGCTGAGAAATATTGGCTGCCATGTACAGTTACGTGCTGGGTAGCAGCAGCATTTCCCGAACATCTGGGCAGAGCTGCAGCTCTGCCCCTGTGACATGTTGCAGGGTTGAGGAAACACAGGGCAAAATGGCCTCAGTGCCTCTATTTTTATGCGCGCACACACACACGTATGTGATCTTTGAACTCACTTCTCTCTTACTTTGTTTGCAGTGAACTAGAAAGAAAATGTATTTCCATGTTCTTCCTCTACTGCCCAAGATTTAGCACTGCTAGTGTTTTTGTTATACAGCCTTGAGCACAGCTATCCCAAAGTGTGACTCAAACAGTTTCCCACCTTTAATTTGCAGTCTTTAGTAGCATAGAAACTTTGTGGGGGGGAAAAAAAAAAAGTGCTCCTGTATGTACATACTTCCCTTTAAAGTACAGTATGACTTTGAAAAATGCATCTGCACAGCTCGTTGTGAAGCAACATTCCCATTTCCAGCTTGTATCAGAAACACAGTCATTTTGTCCGTATGCTAAAAGCAAACATCCGCAATCCGTGTCCTTCTTGCACAGATTTATTTATTCACTGTGGATGCAGGAGAGCTTATTATGGGAAAGAGCCTGATCACTGGGATGACTGTTCTGCTGGGCAAAACATGCCAGGACCATAAACTGCAAAGGGATATTAGGAAATAGGATTAAGAAATCAGGAGCAGTTCATACTCATTTTCATCCTTAGTGTGTGGGAAAACTAGAAATTGGTGTATTTAAAGCTGGTGACTTTTGATAAACAAGACAGTCTGTACTTCAGTACTGATCAGATGGGAGGAGATGACTTTAGAAATTCTGGAGTTTCATAGGAAGTCTCCCAGCTTCCCTGTCTGATTTAGGCAATAGGAAGCTAGCAGTGATGATGGAGTGACTTATGCTTTTGCCTTGCTTTCCAGTTGGCCTGCTGCTGTGGTACTGCTGCTTGTTCCTTGTGCTGCAAATGCTGCCCCAAGATAAAGCAGTCAACGAGTACTCGCTTCATGTATGCGCTTTACTTCATCCTGATGGCTATCATCTCTTGCATCTCTTGCATGATGTCAACGACAGTAGCAAACAAAATGAAAGTGCACATAAGTGAGAGACACAACTCTACTATTACTCATGAGGAGAAACGGGGCTCCTTTTAGGTCTCTTCATGTACACTGGGGACTGTTCTGTGGCATCAAGAAACACTTGATTCCCTCCACCCCACCACTTTGAGGGAGTGGTCTGGAAGTGGAGGGAGTGGAAGGGACAAGTCTGTGTTGTGCTTATTCCTCTGGATTGCTCACCCTTCAAGTTTATTTCACAACGGAAAGAGGAGTCAAGGATCATAGGACTAGTGGCCTTCCTCTTTTGTTGAATAAAAACCCATTGCAATAAACTCAGCCCACGCTGGACAGGCAGAACATATTCACTAGAATATGTTACAGTGCTATGGTAGAACAATTTTTCTGTGGGTAGACCTTTTTCAAATGAGAAGCTCATCAGGAACCTCAGTGTGGGTTTTAGAGGAGATATTTTGTCCCTTGGCCTCTGTCAGCACACAGAAAGTAACAGCAGAGGAAACAGAAAGGACAGCCTAATCCTAGCTGCTAAAGGCCTCTCTGGCATGGGATTCCTCACAGGTTCACTCTAACACTGCACGAGTCTCTGGTATTGTAGCAGAGGGATGGAAAATGTTAAAAAGATAGCTCTTCAAGTGCTGCAATTATAATTTCCATTCTGTGTTATTGGTGTTGTGTCACAGACTGCCACAATGCTGATCCCTTTACAAAGGTTTCTCAAGTGTATGTGAATCATCATGTTCCCATGGCCTCTAACCACAGCAGATGCAGTTCAGATTTAATTGTCTTTTTAATTAAAAATCTTCAAAAGAATAAAAGGAACTGTGGCTAAAACTATAGACTTTAAAATCAAGCTTTTCAGAGTCATAGTATAGCTTTCCTGAGATAAATGCCTCTTTCTAAGGGGAGGGGAAAATGGTTGGATTTAACTTTTAAAAGTGAAGCAGCATAGGACTGAAACTTAGTTTCTGCCTCAAACATGGCACGAGGCCTGCTATGCGGTTGTGACCCAGCTTGCCCTAGAGGCCCAGGAGGTTTCAGTAGCTGCAGGCCTCTGCTTTGGTGGTGCAGCATGCCTGGGGTGGCTTCCTTGTGAAACCACTTGCTGGTCCCATTGGGTCTCTGCTTCCTGTGTGCCTGTTATCTGCAAAACCTTTCCCTTCGGGTATAGTTGAATTCACCATGTGGAAGCAACGCAGATGAGCAGACTGGCTAATGCTTGAGGGCTTCTGTGCTCCACTCTCCACAACCTTTTCTCATGGCTGCCGGCCATCAGAAGTTGATGGCAGCCCTGCAAGAATGCCCAGTACAGACATGGTGTTGTCCATAACCTATGCCTTTTAAAATTACTTAACCTGTGCATGCTGAAACTTCTTGCCAGAAATTACTTCGACTTGCTAGTTGCTTAGATTGACAATAAAGTGAATAGTCCAAGGAACTGAAGTGTTTGGAAGACAAGTTACATGCTCGTAACCAAATTTCATATAGTCATTTTTTCACCAGTAGTATGGTTTTCATGCCGTTTGTATCCCTAACAAAAAATGAATACATTTTATCCAAACAGAAAAGTGATTCAAAGTCATTAAGCAGCCTTAAACAACATGCTTTTCAGTACTGCCAAATTTCTTTTCCAGTTCTTAATGTTGAAAGCTCAGCTGTAGGAAGAAAATGGCACAAAGAGTAGCTGTTTGTGTGAACTGGAAGGATAATTGCCCTCTTAATTTAGAGCATTTGATGGCTTTGAATGGGAAATGGAACATCTGAAAGTGGGCTTTCTCTATCTGTTCTCTAATTTAATAATTATGTTCTGGGTTGTTTAAAGTTCAAAGACTCCTGAAACTAATTCAGCCTGGTTGTAGTAGAGTTGACCTTCCAAGTATCTATCCAGATTGGGAAGCTGAGACTGGTTAATAATGAAATGTTTCTTGAAAGTGCTGGGTATTTATTGATTCCATTGCTTTGAGACAGACCCTGGAGTAGTCCTAGCTCCTGAAGCCACACAGTGAGCAAAAGCTTTGCATGATGCTTATAGGGCCTCACCTGCCTTTTCTTGAGAAGTGAGAAAGGACAGATTTAATTAATTTTAATTAGACTATTTTAATATTAAAAGTAACACTAAAAATGTCAAATGTATTTCAGTGCAGTCCTTTACTGAGCCAGAGTCTTGGCATAGCATCATGTGTCTCCTTTACCATTGCAGAGATCAAATAATCATCCTAATGTTATGTAAAAGGAATCTAACCCTTGCAAATGAGTCTTTCTCTGTTGTTTGGCTATAAATTTCCAAGTTTGAAGTAGTTCTAAAAGTATTTATTGCAGCACTGTAGCCTTTAGACTTTTGGAGGTGTTTTGGGAGTAAGCCACAGCAAGTACACGTCTCTTTTGGACTCCTTAAAAAGAGACTTTTAAAGAAGTTTTGCAGTATTTGGCCACCAGCTTGTGAGACAGTTTTTCAGTTCCTTTGCAGGTGCAAAACCAGCATGAGGGCCCCAATCTCAGCAGTTCCACGTCCTTACCAGACTTGGGTGGGGATGAAACCTTGCGTCAATGGAAGGGCACTGTGCCTATTAAGTATTTGGTTACAGAATCAAAACCTTGATTCCTAATCTAACTGGCAGCATTTTGAGAGCCTGGTACTATGTGGTGAGCCTTAAAACCTGATGAAAGAAGGGACACTGTATTTTTGGAAAGCTTTTTCTACATTCTTTTCCCTTGTCTTCCCTCTTCCCTGGGCTGCTTCTGTGTATCTAGGACACCATGGGACAGAGGTGTGGAGGATTAGATGATGAAAAGTATTGAAAGAAGTCAAAGCATTTGTACTTGATGTCTGGGGGAAGAGGCAAGAATCAGTGGAGGGATGGTAAGGGAAAGGATAATATTGGCTAGGAAAATGGTCCGAGTATTAGTGTGTGGAATAGATTGCGGAGAAGCAAGGTTATGTCCCAAGGAAAAAGATAGAGTACAGCATCAGGCAAAACAAGGAAAGAAAGCAGAACCCAAGCTGAAGGAGGACTTATGTGCCTTGGTCACTATGTATTCTCCCCTGCTGTTCTCTGTGATGGTCTTGCTTACAGGGTTGAGCACCAGTGGCCCCAAGCTGGCAGTGGCTGCCCTCTGGGAGCCGCATGGCCACGTTGGCTCAGGGCACTGTTATTTGGGGTGCCAGCAAGAGCACAGCAAGTTCAGGATGGTCTGTACCTGCTCGTGTGGAGGCAGCCATTACAACGAAAGGCTTTGGCTCAGGTAATTACTGATTTGCCCCGATAGCATCGTTGCTAATGTGGCTGCGGGTCTTGATGTCCCGCGAGCAGGCACAGTTCCTGGGCAAGGCTGCTTTGTCCCTTGCTCAGAGGCCAAAGCATTTAGATTGTGTTGCTTTTAAAAGCATAAAGGTAAATATTTCACTGTATCAAGCTTGCCATGGGTTTACGAGTGGGCAGAGCAACCCAGCAAAGTGTAGGTAGTGGGGCAGGCTGTGAGGCGGCCGGCACGCTTGGGGCCGCTCTGGGGCAGCCTGATGAACTAAGCCACTGGTCTAAGCCTGATGGACTAAGCCACGTGTGCCCTTTCCCTTGCAGCAGCCCGAGCGTTGAGCCCAGCACTGTGCTCGTGTTTGTTATCTGCCGGGCCCCCAAGGGCTTGGTTTGCTTCATGCTTCATTACTTGAGGATCACTGGTGTCTCAGGAAGGGGTGCTGGCTCCCACGGGCCCGCGTGGCCCCTGTTCATGACTGCACGAGGGCTGTGTATGCCGCATAATGGCCGAGCTCTTTGTTGATGTAGGCACAAACCCAACTATTGTTCTTGCGAATTCATCCATTTCTGTCAGCATGATCTGTAAGGAAATTGCTGCAGAATGGAGGGGGGGAGGAAGTATACAGGGTCAAAAATCAAGATCTCAGAAACCTACACAAAATAAATTACAGTTTGCCATTTACAACTACCTGAAGGAATGTTTTGAATTAGCTAGTCAATTAATTGAGTTCCATGGCATTTTTTGTGTTATTAAGTCCCATAATCAAAATACTGTTTGGTACCAAGTTCAGGTTTTGCAGAAGACCCTTGTGTTTCAGAACTGAGGAAAGGCATTGCAATGGTCCATATGGTTTCTTGGGAGCTCTCTAAAAAGTCCTGGATGCAAGTTAGTCAGACCCAGTCACTTACTGTGCAGCTTAAGCAGTGCTAGTGATCCTTGAGTTACTTCTGGAAGAGTACCTCAGCATGGCACAACCTGAATCCGTTTTTCTAATAGGGCACAGCTGCCCTGGAACCTTCTGATTTTTATCTTCCCATGTTCTAGCCCACCTAAGACTAGCCCAACATCATAGTTCAGTTTTCCTGTTCTCCTCGTCTCCTCAGCTTCAGCTGAGGGTTTCTACCATACAGAGGGGCCTTTATTTCTTTGAAACGACCAGTGGCTTTCTAATTAAATGCTTCTATTTCTGAGCAGCTGAACAGCTCCCAGGCAGTGAAGGGAGGGGAGCTCAGCTGGCACAAGGAGGCCACGCACACGGGGATCTCGGGCACAGAAACCTGCTTTTTGGGCCTTGAGTGTCACGTCTGTGTGGTGAAACAGAGGCCAAAATGTGCAGCTCTTTGCTTTACTCTTACAGCAAGGGCAGGGCCTCAAAGGCAAATATTCAATAAGTCAAGAAAAAGGTAGAATTTTCCTACTTCTCTTTATAAAAAAAAAAAAAAATCAGGGTAGTTGGAGCAACACCCTTTCCAAAGCGAGGCGGAGGGGAATAGCTGCTCCTGTGCCCTGTGGGTGCAGTGTATGATGCGCGCGGATCGGACTCCGGTATAATGAACCAAAGACCCTTTATTGAGCATCAGATACAACTTATATACTGTACTAAGCCAGATACAATCCTTATTTGCCTACAAGCACACGAAGCGTGGTTGCTAAATAAGCCAATAGTCGATAAAGAATTACGTCAAAATTATCTAATAAGTTTCTTGATCACGCACCAGCCGTGCAGTTGCAGTTTTCTTCTTTTTGTTTGCTTTGTTCCTTATCTGTACAGACATTACAGTACAGACATTCTGTACTGCCATCCTTGAGTTTAATTAACAAGACACCTGCACTGCCATCCTTGAGGTTGATCATCTGCTAGCAAGGCATCCTGTACTGCTGTTCTTGAGGTGGGCCTCCACATGTGGGTGCACTTCTCTGGATGCTTTTGTGGGTGGCGACACGAGCCAGAGCTTGGCACCCGGTGCCGACAGTGCTGCCCACGTGGCTTCACGCAGGCTGGACGGGATGCTCAACAAGATCTGTGCTGTGCCATGAAGCACAACAGGGAGCAGCTTCCCGGAGGGCAGGAAGGGGCAGGGGTGGCTCGTGCTGTTGGAGCCAAGGGAGGGATGGATGGGCCTGTAGTCCAGAGTCGGCTAAAGGCCTTGGCAGCCCTGGGAAACACTCAATGCTCGTGTTTCACATAGTGTCATAGAATCATAGAATGCTTAAGGTTGGAAGGGACCTCTAGAGATCATCTAGTCCAACCCTCCTGCACACGCAGGGTCACCTAGAGCACGTGGCACAGGACTGCATCCAAGCGGGTTTGGAAGATCTCCAGAGAAGGAGACTCCACAACCTCTCTGGACAGTCTGTTCCAGCGCTCTGTCACCCTCACTGTTAAGAAATTTTTCCTTAAGTTCCTATGGAACTTTTGGTGCTTCAGTTTGTGGCCGTTTCCTCTAGTTCTATCTGTGGCCACCACTGAAAAGAGGCCAGCACCATCCTCCTCACTGCTTCCCTTGAGGTACTTGTAGACACTGATCAGGTCCCCTCTCAGCCTTCTCTTCTCCAGGCTGAACAGGCCCAGCTCCCTCAGCCTCTCCTCATAGGGCAGATGTTCCAGGCCCCTGATCATCCTTGTAGCCCTGCGCTGGACTCTCTCCAGCAGCTCCACATCCCTCTTGCACTGGGGAGCCCAGAACTGGACACAATACTCCAGATGCGGTCTCACCAAGGCTGAGTAGAGGGGGAGGATCACCTCCCTCGACCTGCTGGAGACGCTCTTCTTAACACACCCCAGGATCCCATTGGCCTTCTTGGCCACGAGGGCACACTGCTGCCTCATGGTCACCTTGTTGTCCACCATGACACCCAGGTCCCTCTCTGCAGAGCTGCTCTCCAGAAGGTCAGTCCCCAGACTGTACTGCTGTCTTGGGTTATTCCTCCCCAGGTGCAGGACCTTGCACTTGGCCTTGTTGAATTTCATGAGGTTTTTCACCGCCCACTTGTCCAGTCTGTCCAGGTCCCTCTGGATGGCAGCACAGCCCTCTGGGGTATCAGCTACTCCTCCCAGTTTCGTATCATCAGCAAACTTGCTGAGGGAGCACTCTGTGCCTTCATCCAGGTCATTGATGAATAAATTGAACAGGACTGGACCAAGGACTTACCCCTGGGGGACACCGCTAGCTACAGGCCTCCAACTAGACTCTGCACCGCTGATCACCACCCTCTGAGCTCTGCCATCCAGCCAGTTCCTAATCCACCTCACTGTGCACTCATCTATCCCATACTTCCGGAGCTTGCCCAGGAGGATGTTGTGAGGGACAGTGTCAAAAGCCTTGGTGAAGTCAAGATAGATGACATCCACTGCTCTCCCCTCATCTATCCAGCTGATCATTCCATCATAGAAGGCTATCAGGTTAGTCAAGCAAGATTTCCTCTAGGTGTATCCATGCTGAGTGCTCTTGAGCACCTTCTTGTCCTCCACGTGCCTGGAGACAATGGCCAGTATGAGCCGTTCCATCACTTTTCCGGGGACGGAGGTGAGGCTGGCTGGCCTGTAGCTGCCTGGGTCCTCCTTCTTGCCCTTTTTGAAGACTGGCGGGACATTGGCCTTCTTCCAGTCCTCCGGCACCTCCCCTGTTCTCCAGGGTCTTTCAAAGATGATGGAGAACGGCTTAGCTATGACATCCGCCAGCTCCTGCAGCATTCTGGGGTGCATCCCCTCAGGGCCCATGGATTTGTGGGTATCGAGTTTCCTTAGGTGCTCTCTGACCCAATCTTCCTCTACCCAAGGTAAGTCTTCCTCTCTCCAGGCTTCTTCTCTTGTCCCTAGGGCCTGGGGCTCTAAAGGGCTGCCCTTGGTAAACACCGAAGCAAAGAAGGCATTGAACAACTCTGCTTTTTCTGTGTTATTTGTAACCAGGGTGCCCATCCTGTTCACCAGCGGACCCACGTTTTCCCTGATCTTCCTTTTGCTGTTAACATATTTGAAGAAGTTTTTCTTGTTATTTTTAATACCCCTTGCCAGCTTGCCTTCCAGACGTGCCTTAGTTTTCCTTGTCGCATCTCTGCATTCCCTGACTACGTTCCTGTATTTCTCCCAGGGGGCCTGTCCTTTTCTCCACATTCTGTATACTGCCACCTTCTGCTTGAGCATTGCCACAAGCTCCTTGCTCATCCACGCAGGTCTCCTGCCCCCACTGCCTGACTTCTTACACACAGGGATGCACTGTTGCTGGGCGTGGAGGAAGTGCCACTTGAAAACTAACCAGCTCTCTTGGGTCCCCCTTCCTTCTAGAGCTCTAGCCCAGGGGATTCTTCCGAGGAGGTCTCTGAAGAGGGTCAAGTTGGCCCTCCTGAAGTCCATTGTTGCAAGGTTACTTACAGCCCTGCCACCTCCTCGTTGGATCCTGAACTCCACCAACTCATGGTCGCTGCAGCCGAGGCTACCCCCCACCTTCACTTCTCCTACAAGTCCCTCTCTATTTGTTAGCACGAGGTTCAGTAGCCCACCTCTCCTCATCGGCTCCTCCACAACCTGCATCAAAAAGTTATCGTCGACACTCTGCAGGAACCTCCAGGACTGTTTGTGCCTGGCTGTGTTGTCCTCCCAGTTGATGTCGGGGTAGTTGAAGTCCCCCATGAGAACCAGGGCCTGTGACTGTGAGGCAATATCCAGCTGCCTATAGAAGGCCTCATCAACTTCCTCATCCTGGTCAGGTGGCCTGTAGCAGACACCCACCACAGTGTGTCCCACATTAGCCTACCCTCTAATCCTTACCCATAAACTCTCAACTTGCTCATCATCCACCCCCAGGTTGAGCTCCATGCATTCCAGTTGCTCTCTCACATAAAGAGCAACTCCACCACCTCGCCTTCCCAGCCTGTCCTTCCTAAAGAGCGCATAGCCTTCCATGGCAGCGCTCCAGTCGTGCGAGCTATCCCACCACATCTCTGTGATTCCAAGGAGATCATGACGCTGGGACTGCACACAGATCTCCAGTTCGTTCTGCTTATTCCCTATGCTTCGCGCATTGGTGTACTGGCATTTCAAGGAAGTAATCGAGCCTGCAGGTTTCCCAGGAAGGGTGAAAGAGGACCCTCTGTGATCATTTCCTATCCTCACTTCCCCTCTAGCATACTCCCACTGGAAACCATCTGACCTTGGCTGCGTGGTAGTTTGCTGTGTCTGTGTGACACTCCCCTTCCCCCTTCTTGCCTAGTTTAAAGCCCTCCTAACCAGGTTGGCCAGCCTTTTGGCAGAGACGTGTGCCCCTCTTGCTGAGATGGTTCCCATCATTCCCCACTAGCTGGTGGTCATCAAACAGAGTCCCATAGTCATAGAAGCCAAAACCCTGTCGCCAAGCCCAGCAGTGCAGCCAGTTGTTAATCTGCCATATCTGCCTTCTCCTCCTTGAATCCATTCCCCTCGTTGATAGGATAGAGGACAACACTACCTGGGCTCCCATACCTTTGACCAACTGTTCATGTCCCTTGAACAGTTATGTCCAGACTGAGGGGTAGCAGCAGCAGAAGGTGCTAGTGTCAAAGGAAACCAGGGACAACGTGGAGGTGCAACGACTCAACGTAGGCTCTGTTATGGGCAGTCCAGTGCTCACTTTCATGGCTTGTGACCTTCTGTACTTTCTAGATCGCCTTCTACGAGCAGCTATGCAAGGGCATTCAGGCAGGAGACGTGTGAGAAGCTGGTGAGCTACTCCGCCGTGTACAAGGTCTGCTTTGGGATGGCCTCTTTCTTCTTTCTCTTCTTCTTGTTCACCATCAAAGTGAACAACAACAAGAGCTGCAGAGCGTACATTCACAACAGGTAAGTGTGTGTTTCCTTGCCAGGTTCCCAGGCCTCTTTCTAGACTGGTTTTACTTATTTTCCAGTCAGGTGTAGCACTGGGGGGTGGGGGAAAGGAGTTGGTTTTGCTGCTTCTGTCAGATATAACTTAATCAAGCACAAATGAACTTAAATGGCAATCAGCCAACACTTACTTAAGAGTTGGGATTTAAGTAGAGATTTCTTATGGCACTTGAATTGTTAATTGCTGTTATAACCAGATTTTTTTTTTCCTTGTCCAGATTCTGGTTTATTAAGCTTATACTTCTGGCAGCAATGTGTTCAGGAGCCTTCTTCATTCCTGACCAGGATGCTTTTCTCAATGGTATGACCTTACTCTGTTAGGGTGTGCTACTCTGTTAGGGTGTACCGCTTACAGATCCTGAAGGCCAGAACAGCATAAGCATTGCTGTATTTCTGTAAGTAAAGACATTTTTTTTTGTGATCAAGAGGCCAAATGGGTGAATAAATACTGTGGCTGGGCTGTCACTCAGTTTTTTTAAGGAGCAGAGAGCTGTGCTGATGCAGATGGCCTTGGATGCTGAGCACAGAGGCACAGTGCACTTGGGGCTTAGCTATCTTCCAAGCAGATAACACAAATTTAATAATGTGAAATCAGACTTCTTGTGGAGTATTGTAAACCTGCTGTTGATTATCCCATGCCTGAAGCATTTCCAATTTTTGAAGGCAGGCTGGCCCCCGTCAGCCCCACCAGCACGGGCCAGGCGCTCTGAAGGTGTTCTCCTGTCTGGACCAATGTTAAATACCATAATCGGGAAAAGTCCTGATGATACCAAGATGAGTTGGTTGCCAGGTCTTTGTAAGACCTGTCCACTTTGGAGTCTGCGGGTGGGTGGATGAAAGGCTTCATAATCCAGCAGGGATGTCGCTTCTGCAGGGAAGATGCTGACTGAGGCAATTCCAGCCATGCACCAGCAGCAGAGGGAAGGGACAGTGTGGTCAGGATCATCTTTGCAGCTTCCATGAGCAAGGAGAGTCTTGCTGTCTTAGGGACCTTCAGGCTGAAGTTTTCTGTCATAAATAGGAAACATCAGGATTTGTTTTGGAGGATGCTAGTTTCCATAATCCCCTCTGCTGAAAGGAGAGGAGAAAAACCTGCTTCCTGCTTTCCTAGAGCCTGTTAAATTTTTGCCTTAGTTGTTTTGACTCCTCTGTGAGTAGCAATACAAATGGAGCCTGACTTGAAGCCTTTCTTTATGCATGGGTTTTCCTGATGGCCGATAGCTCTGCTGCTCCTTGGTGCTCCCTCAGCCAGGGCAAACCACTTTTTGGGTTGTCAGCTGCCTGCTTCTACAAAGACCTGCTGGACCTGTATGATTTTGACACCCATCCCCTCTTTTAAAACTGTTCAGAGTATTTAAAAAGAGGAAGAGGAGGGAGTAACATGAGGTGAAGGGCTGCTTCTCCCTATTCCTTTTCTTCACTGAGTTCTGAGTTACCCCTATGCTCTTGTCTTTAATGTCTATTCACTGGTTGCATTAGAAAATTGTAATGTTAATGCAGTCTCGCAGGTAACCAAGATTCACTTTCATGCTCCCAAGCAACCTTTGATGCAAAAGATGTTTGAGAACTAAGGTGCCTAGGGAAGGGGGGAACAGAGCTTCTGGGGCTGCTCAGAGAGCTGCTGCTCTTGTATCTCCACACTAGGTAGACTGTAGCTGAGAAACCGTTTTCCTTCCCCTAATTTGTTTTTGTCTTTTTTCTGCAAAGCCATGTTCTGTATGTGCTGCTGGACTGTTCTCCAGGAAAGCCCCCCAGTGTAAGATTCACAGCAGATTGCAGGATTTTATTTTCCTTTTTTTGTGTGTGTGTGTGTGGGGGGGGGGAGATGTGTGTTGTTTTTTGTTTTGTTTTGTTTTGTTTTTTCCCTCCTGTCAAGAAACTTCCAGTGTCTTTTTTCCTCCTATCAAAAACCATTCTGGGATCATTCTCCTCTCTCTCTCTTCTTATTTTTTCTATAAATAAGAATCCCCCCCCCCGCCATCATTCCCCCACTCAGCAGTTCAGCAGTTTGTTAATCATGGAGGGAGGGATATTATATGCACGTCCTAGGCTTGCATGAGCTCCAATATTAAATCCGCACTGGTCATGTTAACCTCATCTACGATGGCTTTGTAAAACATTCTGAAATACCTTGCCTTTGGGCTTGTGAGATCCTTACAGATAGGCTGGCTATTTAATTACTCACTCCGGTGGTGGTCTGCTGGCTCCTCTGGTGCCTCTCCCAAACACATGTGCACACCCTGTTTCCTGCCTCTTTTAAAAGCAGCATGCTCAGCAAATACAATAGATTTTGCAAAACAAGAAAAATGTCATTTTTTGCCTCCTTTCAGTCAAACAATGAACTTATGGTGCAGTTGAAAAACAAATCTACATCGTTTGCTAAGCATAACATGCTGGCAATTCTGTTACTTCCCTTCACTTCCACAAGCTTTTTACGAAAGGAAAATACAACGTTAGGATATGGCCAGACTTTGCTAATGCACTTCGATCAGTCATCTTCACTGAAATTTGCTGAATACTGAGAGTCACTTACGGGTTGCATACTACACAGTAATGCAAACTGTATATGCAGCCAAGCTTTTCAAAGGTATCTATATTTACTCAGAGACTTCTGAAATTGTGCACAAGGTCTGTGTTGTCTAAAGCACCAAACGGCTCTTCAAATGCATGTAGGTAAGTGAATAGTTAAGTAGTCAAACACCCTGTCTCTCTCTAACTACTCAATGAATACCACGCATTCTTGGTTCTCTGGGAGCAGCTTGGAACAGAGCGTGAGCCCCACTTTTATTTTTCCATGGTGCTGGAATCAGGAGGGAAAGAATTTGCCATTTTTAGTGCTGGGTTCCAGTACCTTGCAATTTTAGGGTTTAGGCTTCTGTGAAATGCCTTCAGGGCTTTTTTTTTTTTTTTTTTTTCCCCACATCACAAATAAAAGGTCCAGTGTTTTATGTCTGAATATAGCAACTTTGTCTCCACAAAAATTCTTTAGATTAGGAAATCTCTGTATGTGTCCTGAAAAGTTTATTTTGAAGGTGTAGCAGGTTGCAAGCTGAATTCATCAGGCTGCTATTCTTGGGTTAGCTGAGCTGGCCTTTCAGCTGAAATATCTCATCTGCTGCATCTGTGGGGCTCAAATACTCAAACAATGTAATGGCTTCATAGCGTGGATAATAATTCCCTTTTTTCTTGCAGGGGAAGGCAACTGGGGTTTGACCTATTTTCTGCTTGTCTGCCTTGCAGCTTGGCGCTACGTAGGAGCAACGGGAGGTTTCCTTTTCATTGCCATTCAGCTCATCCTGCTTCTTGAATTTGCACACAAGTGGAATAAAAACCGGTATGTGTTGGGCAAGTATATATTTGCATAATATTCTGGGGAACTCCTAAATGAGACATCCCTTGGAATAAAGCATTCAAAATAGTGTGGATGCAGTTTCTGAGAAGACACTTTAATACCAATATTTAGAGGTGTGCATCTCTGCTTCACCTACTTTCCGCCTTTCCCGGTGGAGATGTTTCTTCCTTATTTGTTTCTACTCTCTGCTGTTTCATTCTTGCCCTAAATTGTTCTGCTTTCCAGTGAGTAGTTGTATGCAAAACCAGTCATTTTAGAAGTTCAATTCTACATGAAAACACACCTGCTAAGGCACAGAACTGTGTAAGAAAACAAAACTGGATTGCAAAACATAGCAGTGAGACTGTGCTTAGTGATATAAAGTGGTAAATTCTGTTTTTTGATTGAGCCTAATATACATCAAATAACTTTTTTTTTCTTAAAACATGAAAGTTGCCTTTTTTTCCCCCCTACTTTCATCTGACTATGCAAGATTCTGTTATCAATCCTCTTACATTGTGTTTTGGCATTGATTTAAATTCTGGTGTGAGTACACTCAATATCACCTTCTTATCTCTTAGCCTCTCATCATGCATCAAAATACTTAAATTGTTCCTCCATGTATATGCATGAATTTATGCTTCTCTCTCTTGCCCTTTCTCCTGTTTCCTCTAGCCTGTTCCTCTACAACCTTTGCTACCCTCTTTCATTCCAGTTAGCACACTGACTAATAAGAAAGATTTTAGCAGATTCGTGGACTTTTTAAGATATGTTTCCATGGAAGAGGAGATGAGAGCTCCTCGCACCACAGCTATTTTTACTGGTAATTGCTCCAGATGCTTTTCTGTGGGTGAGAGATTTCTAGCAGCAGCATTTAACTTCGGCACCATTTACATTAGTCTTATTAGACAGCGATACATGCACTCTCTTTGTGCTTGATAATTAGTGCACTCCTCACTGGAATCATCTGGGTTTTTTTGGGGAGGTTTTCTTGATCTGTAAAGGGAGGGGAGGAAAAGATAAGGCTGTCCTCGTCTCCGCAGGACAGCTGGCACAAATCACAAGCAGCTCTGGAACAGTTTGCTGGCTCTGGTCATGCTGGTCCTGTACACGATCGCTGTGGCAGCCCTGGTCGTCATGGCCATCTTCTACATGCGCCCCGAGGGTTGCACATACAAGATCCTCCTCGGGGTTAACGGTGGCCTGTGCCTCTTTGTGTCGCTGGTGGCCATATCGCCCTGTGTCCAGGACCGTGAGTGTGCCACCCTCTTTACCTCTCGAGTTTGCTGACACCTTTACTGTTCGCATACTTTGAGACATGTGCCATATTTGGGGCAAAAAGTCTAATGCTCAGATCTGACGTTTAGATTTGGTGTCGTTCTTGCCCTTATCTTATTCTTATTCTTATTCTTGCCCTTATCTGGGCCCTTATTCAGGGCCCAGAGAGTGGTGATCAGCGGTGCAGAGTCTAGTTGGAGGCCTGTGGCTAGTGGGGTCCCCCAGGGGTCAGTCCTTGGTCCAGTCCTGTTCAATTTATTCATCAATGACCTGGATGAAGGCACAGAGTGCTCCCTCAGCAAGTTTGCTGATGATACCAAACTGGGAGGAGTAGCCGATACCCCAGAGGGCTGTGCTGCCATCCAGAGGGACCTGGACAGACTGGACAACTGGGCGGTGAAAAACCTCATGCAGTTCAACAAGGCCAAGTGCAAGGTCCTGCACCTGGGGAGGAATAACCCCAGACACCAGTATAGGCTGGGGACTGAGCTTGTGGAGAGCAGCTCTGCGGAGAAAGACCTGGGTGTCATGGTGGACGACAAGTTGACCATGAGGCAGCAGTGTGCCCTCGTGGCCAAAAAGGCCAATGGGATCCTGGGCTGCATTAAGAAGAGCGTCTCCAGCAGGTCGAGGGAGGTGATCCTGCCCCTCTACTCAGCCCTGGTGAGGCCGCATCTGGAGTACTGTGTCCAGTTCTGGGCTCCACAGTACAAGAGGGATGTGGAGCTGCTGGAGAGAGTCCAGCGCAGGGCCACAAGGATGATCAGGGGCCTGGAACATCTGCCCTATGAGGAGAGGCTGAGGGAGCTGGGCCTGTTCAGCCTGGAGAAGAGAAGGCTGAGAGGGGATCTAATCAGTGTATATAAATACCTCAAGGGAGGGAGTGCAGAGGACGGTCATGGTATCTTTTCAGTGGTGGCCACTGATAGGACTAGAGGAAATGGCCGGAAACTGAAACATCAAAAATTCCATAGGAACTTAAGGAAAAATTTCTTAACAGTGAGGGTGACAGAGCACTGGAACAGGCTGCCCAGAGAGGTTGTGGAGTCTCCTTCTCTGGAGATCTTCAAAACCCGCTTGGATGCAGTCCTGTGCCACGTGCTTTAGGTGTCCCTGCGTATGCAGGGGGGTTGGACTAGATGATCTCTAGAGGTCCCTTCCAACCCTAAGCATTCTATGATTCTATGATTCTATGATTCTATCTCCTTATCTATGCTATGGAGTAGTATCACTTGTCATCAGTCCAGCTGCTAAAACTAGAGATGTGAGATGTTTTGAGCATGCCATCAGACAGCCTGTAAATAAGGCTCACTTGCTGAGGGCTGGTAATGTGTTGGGGAACTTGCATATTCCTTAGACTGTGGTAACTGTTGAGGTAATAGCTCTCAAACCCATTCAGTTCTTACATTTGCTTTCGACTGCTTGTGATTTACTGTCTGTAAAGTTTGGGCATGCAGATGAGTTGACATAAGTCAGAAATTTTGATCTTTCATCTGTATATCATGGTTTTCCAGAATATTTTGTGTGCTGTTAGTATCTATCAATCGTTGGGCCAGGAAATAGGAGTAATTTCAGTGGCTCCAAAACAGATTTTACAGGCAAATAAAGCTATCATGGCAGCCTGTCAGTAGTTTCTGGAAAGATGACGTTTTTGGCTAGAGCAGAGGGGTGATCCTTTACTTACATGGAAGTCTTAATGCCTTTCTAAAACAGCTAGCAGAACTAAAGGACAAACTCTTCTCTTTAGCCACCAGACAAAATGCATCTAAACTGCCTCAAAATTTAGGAGCTGCTTGAAATAGAACATAAAAGATATTTTCCCCTTTCAAAAGGTTTTAGTGTAACGTTTTTAAAAGATTTGAATTTCCCTTTCAGTTTGTTAAAATGTCTACAAAAATTGTCTCTTGCCCCCTTTCTACTAAAGGCCAACCTCATTCTGGTTTGCTGCAGTCAGGAATCATCAGCTGCTGCATCATATACCTCACTTTCTCAGCATTATCCAGCAAGCCTCCAGAAACCAGTAAGTTCTCTGGTGCTTTATTTAAATCCTTTGAGATATGCCAAGTATTAAAAGGGAAAAGGTCTTTAGCAAAACTTAATTCTCATGAATTTAGAAGTGCTGTTTTTGAGCTGCTTTAGCCTATGAATAAGAAATTGCTAATGCTAAAAATAAATCTATGCAGCATGAGAAACCATGCAGTTGGCCTCCTCCACACATCTTAAATGCTTTGGTCTAGGGGAGCTTAACTCATATCAAGAAGGTTGGATCTGGGGCGCCAGAGCCATTCTGGCCTCCTTCCTAATGACTGCTTACCTGGAGTCCTGCAGCTCGTCACTTGTGCAGCAAGTGCATGTCCTTACCTAACAGGACATGACTAAGTATGTAACAGGTCTGATCACGCGATGGGGAAGAGTTGGAACAAATAGTTCTCGATTGCCTCTAGAAGGGGTGGGTGGGCAGCTCCATCCAAAAGATTGGCCACCACTGGTGAGTAGGTCTCTTCCACCCTGGTGGCTTTGTTCTGTGCTTGCCGTGCTG
The DNA here is from genome assembly GCF_059628265.1 of Tinamus guttatus. NCBI lineage: Eukaryota > Metazoa > Chordata > Aves > Tinamiformes > Tinamidae > Tinamus > Tinamus guttatus. Next base: position 110,855 of record NW_028289428.1, read on the forward strand.
GCTGCCAGAGGTGACACTGAAATCATTTCTTTTATCTTCTAATTGATATGCTAGGTAGTGTTAGCTCTGACTTCTTTATGAAACAGAGACTTGAGTACTGCTTGTCTTTCATTTTGAGAGTGAAAAATCACAATAAATTGCAGTGTATTATGCGCACAGACTCGGTATAATGAACCAGAGACATTTTATTAAGCATCAGATACAACTTATATACTGTACTAAGCCAGATATAATTCCTTATTTGCAAAAGCATGTGAAGCACAGTTACTAAATAAGCCAATAGTCTAAAGAATTATGTCAAAATTATCTAATAAGCTTCTTGATCACGCACCAGCCGTGCAGTTGCAGTTTTCTTCTTTTTCTTGCTTTGTTCCTTATTTGTTGATAAGACATTCTGTACTGCCATCCTTGAGGTTAATTAACAAGACACCTGCACTGCCATCTGCTAACAAGGCATCCTGTACTGCTGTTCTTGAGGTGGGCCTCCACAATAAATATTTTGGAGTTACCTTGCAATTTAAGATGTCACTGTTCGTAACCAGAACTCCTGTACTCCATGTGTGTTCTTACTACTTGCACTGCAGGCCAGAATAGAGAACTCTGCAGAGTTTTAAATTCCTAATGCTGCAGAAACATAACCAGACTTTAACAGCTTCCTTTTCCCAGCTAACCATTAGATTCACCTGTTTGGATGGAGAACATTCTTTTTGCTTATGGAAGGGTTCCCCGGTTCAGATCAGTATTGCTAACATCTCTTCTTTATTAGCTTTTAGTGTTAAATAATGATCTTATAAGCAGTGTCTTTCAGTGAATATAAAACTTAATGAATTAAACTGAATAAAAATTAATAAAAATTAATAAAAATTAATATAAAACTTGATGAATTAAATTAAGTGTTGGTTTTAGGGCAATTTTGCACTTGCGACAGTCAAAGCCTTCAGCAGGTCATTGCTCTGGCTGTGCTGATATGTGCTGTAAGTGGAAGGTTATTGTATTTGCAAGAGTTGACATCAAGTGCACTCTGTCAGACCCCCTGCTTCAGAGGTGCTCTGCTTTGCCTTAGATGCAGGCAGAGTTCTCCTGGTTTTCATCGTCTCTTGAAGATGTTTCTGTTTTTGTAATACTGGCCTGTGCACATGCTGATACTCTAGAGAGTGTATGGGGAGCTGGCACTCGCTGAGGTCTTCCCATGTCCTGGGGTTCAGATGTACCATACACCTCTTGGCTTATTCTTCAAGCAGGCATCTTCCAGGCGTCTTCAGCCATCTTGCAAGGTGGGCAGGGTGCACAAGGAATGCAGTTTAAATATATTTATTTGTAATATCTGAAAAACACAGTTGTAAAATGATTTTAAAAGGCATAGGCAAACAAAAAAAATCTGTATAATGTGTGCTTATCCCTCTGTGCCTTTGCTTTTTGCTGGGAGATACAGCTGGGAGGTGATCCATGCAATATCCTGCCTTGCTGCCAGGGTGTGCCTGATAGACAAGTGGGAGACAAGGGTGCCTTCCCTTCATTTACACCTACATCCATCCTGTCCCTGTCTTGTGCTGATAAAGTCTTTCATGCAGCCCTGCAGGCAACAAGGGCAGGGGGCCTGGCTCCAGGTTTATCTTTAACCTGGTATAGACTTTGCTGCATTTTTGCCCTCTGGCCTTACACAAAGTTGTGCTGCTGCAATGGAGTTACAGGGAGGCTGCTGGAAGGGAGGAGGAGGTGGGGGCACCGTTTATTTAAACAGCACAAGTTCAGAAAGCTCTTGGTTGATATAAAATGCAGCAGTAATCACCTCCTTTGAGGGTGAGGCTGGAGGCTGCTACTGTTAGTCCATAATCTAAATAATCACCCGCACACTCAACCTGGTGGGTTGAAAAGCAAGCTTTTATTAGCCGACTGGCGGCGGATCTCTTCTTAGAGTTTGCCTGAGATCTGCGCCGTCTTGGGAGAAGTTAATAGAATGCTTAAGGTTGGAAGGGACCTCTAGAGGTCATCTAGTCCAACCCCCCTGCACACGCAGAGTCACCTAGAGCACATGGCACAGGACTGCATCCAAGCCGGTTTTGAAGATCTCCAGAGAAGGAGACTCCACAACCTCTGTGGGCAGTCTGTTCCAGCGCTCTGTCACCCTCACTGTTAAAATTTTTTTTCCTTAAGTTCATGTGGAGTTTCCTCAAGTTCGTGTTTATATAGACAGCTGCAACTCCCTCATACCTTATTTGCAGTTACCAGTTCTTCGACAGCTGATATCTTATCTCGTGGTTGCAGCAAGAGCAGTGTGACTCAGCATAAGTAGCAAGCTATTTTAACAGAAGCAAATGGTGAGATTAGGTACCTAGTCACCTCAACCTTATTAACCCCTTACATGACTTCTCTTTGCACAGGGTCCTGCATTTCCCCACTGGCTGTTGTCCCCTACCTCAAACCATTGAGGTAATACTCTTCTCTTGGGAGTGGGTTATAGCACATCCTCGTGACCATTATTTTTGCCTCTGAAATTGTACTAGCGATATGAGTGCGGATGCATTTTAAGATGCAAGGGATAATGATCATAAAGATAAGAATTAATATTATGGGACCAGCTATTGCGGACATTAGGGTGGTGAGCCATGGGGACCAGTTATACCACGACTGGAACAGATTCTGTTCTTGTGTCCCATGGTAATATTTTTCTTTTAGATTTCTGTGCACCATGGCTAATGTTTCCCTAATGACTCTTGACTGGTTTGCATAAAAGCAGCACATTTCTCCAAGAGCTACACATAGGCCTACTTGCTTCATAAAGAGAAGGTCTAGTCCCCTTCTATTTTGGAGGACTACTTCAGCTAAAGAGTCCACTTGATTTTCCAATCTTCCCACTGTCTCTTCCATATCTTGGGCTACTCATGAGCTTAAGTCCTGCAATCCCTGTTTTTGAGTGATTAACGCCGAAGCCCCGACCGTGGTGGAGCCAGCTATTCCTGCCCCAACCAGTAATGGAATTAATATAGGGGCAGCTCTTTTCTCTCTCCCATGATGATGTTCAATGTAGCTCAGGTGGGCTCTTCCGTTATCCCCGCCATACAAATACACTTGGAGTAGAACATACACTAATACACAGAAATCAGGCCCTGTGCCCGAGGATTCAAGTTACTGAGTGTTTACACAGTCAGTCAGCCCACCTGCTCATACAGGCCCACCACACCCCTGTCAGGGCCTCATAATACCTGGTTCTCGTAACATTAACTCTTAATGTTCGGTTACATTTTTTTTTTGGTACAAAGAGGGTGTCTTTCGCCCTACAGCAATCAAAAATAGTCCTGCTCCCTGCACATCCCCAAGGGTCAATCTGGGGTGATGCCAGGTGCACTTGTCTAAGTGATCCTGAGAGGACATGCTCCTTCAGTATCTATGCCTATATAGAAAGGGGGTCTCAGATCTAGGCATAACCAGCAATCTGTAGTCATGTTTAGGTTAGAGGTGTTCAGGAATTTGTACGTGGCATTAAGCAGTGCAAAATTGAGCACTGCTTTAGGGGGATGCCGTAGAGTAGTTCCGTTTGGAGCAGCAGGTGAACTTATGGAATTTTGTTGTTCAAGGGGAATTGTTCAAGGGGAGAACCTGGGCACAAAATCAAGAGGCAATATCTCAGCACCTACCGAGACGGCCTCCAGGATCCAAAAATCTGTCGAAGGATCTCCGGAAGCTGGTAAACCTACTAGGTAAAAGTGCCCCACAAGTGGAGGTTTGCATCTCAGAGGCCAAGCTGTCAGAGAAATGCTGGTGCTGATGGTCCCGATCACTGAGGCCATGTGGGGTGCGAAATCCAAAGCGGCAGATCTTAGGGAATATTTTATGCGGCGCCAGGCGCCTTAACCCTGGCCCTGCGCTTAGGACCTACAAGTTCACCCTGGGCACTAAATCCAGAGGCAATATCTCGGGATCAACAGATACTGCCGATAGGGTCCAAAATTCTGGCGACGGCTCTCGGGAAGCTCGATGCCATGCTGGGCGCAAGTGCCCCAGAAGTGGTGGTTTGGATCCCAGAGGCCAAGGTGTCAGAGAAATGCCAGTGCTGGTGGTCCCGATCACTGACCCCATGTGTGGAGCAAAATCCCAAGCGGCAGCTCTTGGGTAATTTTTGACGTGGCACCGGGCGCCTTCGCCCCGGGTCTGTGCCCAGGACCTACAATTCACCCTGGGCACCAAATCCAGAGGCAATGTCTCGGGACCGACAGAGACCACCTCTAGGGTCCAAGATTCTGGCGATGGCTCTCGGTTAGCTGGACACTCTGCTAGGTGCAAGTGTCCCAAAAGGCCAGGTCTGGATCCCAGGCGCCGAGCTGTCACAGAAATGCCGGTGCTGGCGGTCCCGATCACCAACCCCATGTGTGGTGCGAAATCCAAAGCGGCAGCTGTAGGGCTCTTGGGGAATATTTGACGTGGCGCCGGCACCTTCGTCCTGGGCCTGCGCTCAGGACCTACAAGTTCACCCTGGGCACCAAATTCAGAGGCAATATCTCGGGATGGACAGATACCCCTGATAGGGTCGAAAATTCTGGCGATGGCTCTCGGGAAGCTGGACGCCCTGCTATGCGCGAGTACCCCACAAGTGGTGGTTTGGATCCCAGAGGCCGAGCTGTCACAGAAATGCCGGTGCTGGCGGTCCCGATCACCGACCCCATGTGTGGTGTGAAATCCAAAGCGGCAGCTCTTGGGGCTCTTAGGGAATATTTGACACGGCGCCGGGGCCTTCGCCCCGGGCCTGTGCTCAGGACCTACAAGTTCACCCTGGGCACCAAATTCAGAGGGAATATATCAGGATCGACACAGACCGCCGAGAGGGTTCAAAGTTCTGGGGACCACTCTCGGGAAACTTGGCGCCCTGCTGGGCGCAAGTGCCCCACAAGCGTTGGTTTGGATCCCAAAGGCCGAGCTGTCAGAGAAATGCCGGTGCTGGTGGTCCCGATCACCGACCCCATGTGTGGTGCGAAATCGCAAGCGTCCGCTCTTTTGGAATTTTTGATGTGGCGCCGGGCGCCTTCGCCCCGGGTCTGTGCTCAGGACCTACAAGTTCACCTTGGGCACCAAATCCAGAGGCAATGTCTCGGGACCGACAGAGACCACCTCTAGGGTCCAAAATTCTGGCGACGGCTCTCGGGAAGCTGGACACTCTGCTAAGTGCAAGTGCCCCAAAAGGCCAGGTCTGGATCCCAGAGGCCAAGCTGTCAGGTGGTGGTGGTCCCGATCACCGACCCCATGTGTGGTGCGAAATCGCAAGCGGCAGCTCTTGGGGAATTTTTGGCGTGGCGCCGGGCGCCTTGGCCCCGGGTCTGTGCTCAGGACCTCCAATTCACCCTGGGCACCAAATCCAGAGGCAATGTCTCGGGACCGACAGAGACCACCTCTAGGGTCCAAAATTCTGGCGACGGCTCTCGGGAAGCTGGACGCTCTGCTAAGTGCAAGTGCCCCAAAAGGCCAGCTGTGGACCTCAGAGGCCAAGCTGTCAGAGAAATGCCAGTACTGGTGGTCCCGATCACCGACCCCATGTGTGGTGAGAAATCGCAAGCGTCCGCTCTTTTGGAATTTTTGACGTGGCGCCGGGCGCCTTCGCCCCGGGTCTGTGCTCAGGACCTACAAGTTCACCTTGGGCACCAAATCCAGAGGCAATGTCTCGGGACCGACAGAGACCACCTCTAGGGTCCAAAATTCTGGCGACGGCTCTCGGGAAGCTGGACACTCTGCTAAGTGCAAGTGCCCCAAAAGGCCAGGTCTGGATCCCAGAGGCCAAGCTGTCAGAGAAATGCCGGTGCTGGTGGTCCCGATCACCGACCCCATGTGTGGTGCGAAATCGCAAGCGGCAGCTCTTGGGGAATTTTTGGCGTGGCGCCGGGCGCCTTGGCCCCGGGTCTGTGCTCAGGACCTCCAATTCACCCTGGGCACCAAATCCAGAGGCAATGTCTCGGGACCGACAGAGACCACCTCAAGGGTCCAAAATTCTGGCGACGGCTCTCGGTTAGCTGGACACGCTGCTAGGTGCAAGAGCCCCAAAAGGCCAGGTGTGGACCTCAGAGGCCAAGCTGTCAGAGAAATGCCAGTACTGGTGGTCCCGATCACCGACCCCATGTGTGGTGAGAAATCGCAAGCGTCCGCTCTTTTGGAATTTTTGACGTGGCGCCGGGTGCCTTCGCCCCGGGTCTGTGCTCAGGGCAGACAAGTTCACCCTGGGCACCGAATCCAGAGGCAATGTCTCGGGACCGACAGAGACCACCTCTAGGGTCCAAAATTCTGGCGACGACTCTCAGGAAGCTGGACGCTCTGCTAAGTGCAAGTGCCCCAAAAGGCCAGGTGTGGACCTCAGAGGCCAAGCTGTCAGAGAAATGCCGGTGCTGGTGGTCCCGATCACCGACCCCATGTGTGGTGCGAAATCGCAAGCGGCAGGTCTTGGGGAATTTTTGACGTGGCGCCGGGCGCCTTCGCCCCGGGTCTGCGCTCAGGGCAGACAAGTTCACCCTGGCACCAAATCCAGAGGCAATGTCTCGGGACCGACAGAGACCACCCCTAGGGTCCAAAATTCTGGCGACGGCTCTCGGTTAGCTGGACACGCTGCTAGGTGCAAGTGCCCCAAAAGGCCAGTTCTGGATCCCAGAGGCCAAGCTGTCAGAAAAATGCCGGTGGAGGCGGTCCCGATCGCCGACCCAATGTGTGGTGCAAAATCCCAAGCGGCAGCTCTTGGTGAATTTTTGACGTGGCGCCGGGCGCCTTCGCCCCAGACCTGCACTCAGGACAGACAAATTCACCCTGGGCACCAAATCCAGAGGCAATGTCTCGGGACCGACAGAGACCACCTCTAGGGTCCAAAATTCTGGCGACGGCTCTCGGGAAGCTGGACACTCTGCTAGGTGCAAGTGCCCCAAAAGGCCAGGTCTGGATCCCAGAGGCCAAGCTGTGAGAGAAATGCCGGTGGTGGCGGTCCCGATCGCCGACCCCATGTGTGGTGCAAAATCCCAAGCGACAGCTCTTGGGGAATTTTTGACGTGGCGCCGGGCGCCTTCGCCCCGGGTCTGTCCTCAGGACCTACAATTCACCCTGGGCACCAAATCCAGAGGCAATGTCTCGGGACCGAAAGAGACCACCTCAAGGGTCCAAAATTCTGGCGACGGCTTTCGGGAAGCTGGACCCTCTGCTAGGTGCAAGAGCCCCAAGAGGCCAGGTCTGGATCCCAGAGACCAAGCTGTCAGAGAAATGCTGGTGGTGGCGGTCCCGATCTCTGACGCCATGTGTGGAGCAAAATCCCAAGCGGCAGCTCTTGGGGAATTTTTGATGTGGCGCCGGGCGCCTTCGCCCCGGGTCTGTGCTCAGGACCTACAATTCACCCTGGGCACCAAATCCAGAGGCAATGTCTCGGGACCGACAGAGACCACCACTAGGGTCCAAAATTCTGGCGACGGCTCTCGGTTAGCTGGACACGCTGCTAGGTGCAAGTGCCCCAAAAGGCCAGTTCTGGATCCCAGAGGCCAAGCTGTCAGAGAAATGCCGGTGGTGGCGGTCCCGATCGCCGACCCCATGTGTGGTGCAAAATCCCAAGCGGCAGCACTTGGGGAATTTTTGACGTGGCGCCGGGCGCCTTCGCCCCGGGTCTGTGCTCAGGACCTCCAATTCACCCTGGGCACCAAATCCAGAGGCAATGTCTCGGGACCGACAGAGACCACCTCAAGGGTCCAAAATTCTGGCGACGGCTCTCGGTTAGCTGGACCCTCTGCTAGGTGCAAGAGCCCCAAAAGGCCAGGTCTGGATCCCAGAGGCCAAGCTGTCAGAAAAATGCTGGTGGTGGCGGTCCCGATCTCTGACCCCATGTGTGGAGCAAAATCCCAAGCGGCAGCTCTTGGGGAATTTTTGACGTGGCGCCGGGCGCCTTCGCCCCAGACCTGCACTCAGGACAGACAAATTCACCCTGGGCACCAAATCCAGAGGCAATGTCTCGGGACCGACAGAGACCACCTCAAGGGTCCAAAATTCTGGCGACGGCTCTCGGTTAGCTGGACCCTCTGCTAGGTGCAAGAGCCCCAAAAGGCCAGGTCTGGATCCCAGAGGCCAAGCTGTCAGAAAAATTCTGGTGGTGGCGGTCCCGATCTCTGACCCTATGTGTGGAGCAAAATCGCAAGCGGCAGCTCTTGGGGAATTTTTGACGT